>NW_009605359.1:2887-46171 GCF_000690535.1 Cariama cristata | reverse complement strand
AAAAATTTATTGTGGGTGGGATTTTGAAGCATGCATCCCATTAAATTTAATGGGAACTGAGCATCTAAATCCCTTAGGCAGCTTGAAAATTTCAGCCTCTATTACTAATGCTCTTCTTATTATAACAAGATTTGTACATGACAGCTCGAGAGCCCTGACTCCGCTATTAGTGATGTGGTTCTGTATCATGCCACTCATGGCACCCGGTGTAGGCTGCCTTGCTCACAGTTCATCTTGTCACAAGCTCTGCAGCTAACACAAGACCAGAAAGCAGCCTGTAATTTCATTATCATTGGTGAACTTTCCTGTACGGGATTTTCCACGAGGGAAAGATAATACCGAGTAAACCTGCCTTTGTTGTGATTATTTGAGAACCATTTAATTTTAATTATAATCATCAACTTCTGATGTGCGGCATACAGTAGGATGGACATGGCCACGTTTCACAGCTGCATCATGATATCAAAAGGAATGGTTTTTCAAGGGTCATTGTATACTTTGCTGGGCTGTCAGAATTGCCAGATTCCACCACATTAAGTTTTTCATCAGCATTCTGCTTAATTTACTCAAATTATAATTTACCAAGAGAGCATGACTGGAAAGAGAATGGCTTTTTAAAATTTCATGCACATCCTGCAGGTCTTTGTCGGTAAGGTGTTTAACCATGTTGGTGTTAATCATACCTGACAGGGCAACCGTTCTCATTCTCTTCAGAGATTTTCCCGTCTCTTTTCATGTCACTCTTGCCTGATTGTGCCATAGAATAAAAGGGGCTAGAAAACCTCTAGGAAACCTGGGAAAAGCAGAGTGGTCGGACTGTCATGATAAAACCTTACCTTCTTGTACATGCAGCGGGGAGGATGGGACTCTTGGAAAGGTATAACTTCTTCATAATAAACTAGGGTTGCTAAGCACCTTGTCTTTTGTTACCATTGTTCTTCTAGGGTGTCATATGTACCTATCTCCATCTCACAGGTTGCTACATGTGACTGAGGTCTGGACTTCAACGATCAGATCTATAAAGATATGCTGGTACCTCCTCTTACTTGAAGGTTTAAATTCTCAGAGAAGTCAGTGGAAGTTTAGACACTTAAAAACCTTGGGATATCTGAGCCCATATTCATGGTGTGAGGGACAGATTTTATAATTAACTTTTTCTTTCTTTCTTTACCCGTTACTGCTATAGCTGAGATTGAAGCCAAGGACTTCAGGAGTCTAGTTGTGCTGTTATGAAATTATTAGAATAATTTTTTTTTTTTGGGCCTTGTTTCTGTCTAGTGGCAGTAGCCACAATAAAGGGCTGGATGTGAATTTTGCTGCATTTTATACACTACTTTGATATCAGCTTACCTCCTGTCACTCAGATAATTAATGCACAACACTTCATTGCTTTCCTTATGGCTTGTGTGGCTTTAATAGTTCTTCCCATAATTCAGGAATTAGGAAATGGCACCCTTGCACATTAAGACATCACTGCCTCCGCCTCCTAAACTTACCAAGTTTCGGGGGGGGGGGGGGTTTTTTTGGGGGAAGAGGAAAGTTATGTCTCTGTCTCCTCCATGCTACAGCTACAGATTTAGGCAGTGAGCTTGCTGGGCTTTCTGCACATAGGGCCAGAATACGCATGCTTCAGTACTTCTCATGTAAAGCTCGACCTTTTTGCCTTGTGCCTTGAACTAGGAACATACTTTTCTTTAGAATTTATTTTTCAATTTTCAAGGAAAACTCCTAGTGAAACAGGACTTTTATCACTCCACTGCTCCGAGGGAAAAAAGAGCCAGCCTTTAAGGGAAGTCAATCCTTTTTCCAGGGGTCTTCTGGAGTTGCCACTGCAAGAGGCTTTAGAAAGCAGCAGACAGGTTTGCTCCACTGCTGCAGCATATCTGACTTGCATGGTAAGGCAGGAGGAAGGCTGGGAGAGGGCTGAGACAAAAATTAACCAGACTCTTTGAAAACACGCTTCCTAACCCCAGTGATGAAAGAAAATACACCAACACTTCATCTTTCCATCATTAAACTGTATCTAGGAGAGGGCACAAACCAAAGCCGCCTCCAACTGGTACCTTCACAAGCACTATACAAAGGTGGGTAGACAAACTAGCTGAGGATCCCTATGCAAGAGAGCTGTGCTGGTATGGCTTCTTGACAAGCTAACGAAGCCGCACCTCATCAGTGCTGCCTGGTTGTCCCACAGGGGCACAGCAGCGTGGTCTCCTACCATTTCCTCCATGAGCATCTTTCTGCAAATATCTAAGCAAACCGTGCTGGGCTTAACAGGCAAACAGGCACCAAGCTCTGGAGCCAAATGCAACCATCCTGCATGAGAATTGAAAACATTTAGGCACTTTGCATTGCAGCTCATCCATACCCCTGGTTGTTGGCCAAATTTGCTCTTCTGTTGATGAGAGAGGGACACTGCATACTCACAGCAATCTCTTGTAGGTCTCAGCTGTGTTGGTCAGGAGCTGTGATTCTCACTATATGGGCCACAGCTGTGCTGACCTCTCTGCTGCTGTCTTCACTGCGCTGTCTGCACAGAAGTACTGGACAAGGGTAATAAAGACCTTCTAGATGTTGCTGCCATGTAGGATAACTCATAATTTTAAACGAACCTAAGTTAGGTTGTTTAACATGAGCTAAACTTTGCTTTTTTCACAAGAGTGAGCTCAAAAAGCTACAAAATCCTTGCTTACGTCTTTAACTAGACAGATTATTATTTTTATCTACAGCTACCATACAACATTTATTTAGGCAAAACCATCCATGGACTTCAGATAGGAGTTTTGTCTCCAATAAACAACAAAATGGCTCTGCAGCTACATTAATATTAGACTGTCACTAGTTAGATAAGGTTGACAAATTGGCACTTCTGTGCCAGCAAGAGACAATCTCTGGCCGGCACTGTTTGGTTCAAAAAGCAGGGACGAGTCTTCATCGGGAAATATATGAGCAGCGGGTCGGGGAAAAGGAGCTCAGAGAAAGCGGTAAGGTTGAAGGTAAGGAAGACAAGTGAAGATGTGCAACTGCATTCAAGTACATATTCAGGCAGAACAAGATGTTCTGAGCGTACAAATGTCTGACATCCTCTGCTAGCATACTGCAGAGAGCTGAGAGGCATTTTAGGGGAGTTAAGCAAGGACAACTGGATCTACAGCTAGGTATTTCCACTGGTCCTGAGATGCACACAGCATCTTAGGACAGCCCAAATCTTTTATGTGCAAAATTCTCCCTCAGGGTTGTGCCTGGAAACACAGCAGCAGGTCATCTGAAGCAGCTTTCTGTGCAGAACTCCTTTTTGTTTTAGCAGCTTGAGGGAAAGTCAAAATCTTCTCCATGATGTGTACATGGCTTCACAGATTGCATGACAAAATTCCAAGTAATTAAAGAGCTGATAAATATGGTGTTAAAAGAGCCAGTATCTCTTCAGGACACTTCAGATAAACTGATCATTGCATCTTCAGAACAATGATGTCTTCTTTGAAGACAGAGATGAAAACCAAGATGAGTCACTGTTATATCTGATATGATATGAACAGAAATCTGTATGATGTTATTAGAGATATGAACGATACCAGAGTTACGGTTACAAGAATTGTAGAAAGAAAGCTTTAATGTTCCAGATGGAAACTGGGAAATAAATGCTACTTATTACAGTGGGCTTCAGATACTTGACTGTGGTTACCAACGCATTTCTTTGCTGCATAGATTCCAAGTAAACAAGATGTTTAATACTTGGCTTTAGGGGAGCAATAAATTCAGATAGGAACCCTACTTATAACGAACAATTTTGTTGTAAGTCAATTGTCATGAGTTTATTTTCTTCAAATTAAAAGGAAATTTAAAGACAAAGTCTGTAAGTAATGTATTTCCAAAAGGGAAAATTGAAAATTTAAGAGTACTATTTAGTGGAATTATCTGAAATGAAGAGCCTAGTGACTAAACTACAGAAATACTGAATGTCTTTAAGTTACAGATTCAGCCATCACCTGGAAATTATATATGAAATAATTCTTTTCTTCTTCCCAGTGCTGGGAGCAACACTGACACATTTACCCTGAGTGCATGATGAACGTTCACAAGCCAATGAGAAAAAGTCCAACAGAGAACCACAAGAATAACCAGATTTCTCAAAAAGCTTAAGAAAAGCATGAGAATAAGTCTCCAGGGGCTTAAATAAAAGCAAAGGAGATTTTAGTTAGAGATTAACGAAAACTCTCTAGCATGAAACTAGTGAAATGCTGGGCTAAACTCTTAGGTGATCGAAATCCCCATGTAGTAAGTTTTGAAGAACAGATCAGACAGACAGCCACTAGGAACAGTTAATTATGTGTTCACCTCCTTTGAGGCAGAGAGATGGATTAGCTGATCTCTCAAGGTCCCTTCCACTCTTATAATTCCGATTTCATCTATGTAGCATCTCCTGCTTTTTCACTTCTTTAATGAAGCAGAGGAAGGAGACAGTGCAAGGCATACTTCAGATGCTTAGCCAGCAGGATGAAGGACACAGCAAGCAGAGCAAACTGAAGACTGAAGTCCAGAGGAGAATTAACTTATGACTGAGATCTTGGGCAGGAGAAGGGAGAATATACATTGCATCCTGTCCTGACTGTCCTTAACACTTCCCCTGAGCTGGATGACTCTTGGCCCATCTTTGAGGAAAGGAGTCCATAGCCTACAGGCAATTTGGAGCTGGTTTGAACCAGAATACAAATAAAACACCCTTATGTTTAAGTTTTTTTCTATCTTTCTGCTCTTTACTTTCCCCTGATTCTTAAAGCTTGATATTTTCTCTACTGTATCCCACACAAGCATCACTCCTCATGAAAACAGGAAGAAAAAATATAGCACAGTTGGTATAATCTACTTTCTTAAGATTAGTAATTACCGTGGCAAGTACAGTGCATTTACAAGGTAGTCTCTGGTGTTACTAGACTAATTCATTCACGTCATGCTATTACTGGGCCTTAAATCTCTGTTTCTCAGGCTGTTTTTTAAAAATAAAGTGCTTCAGCATAAAAGGGAGTGAAACAACTGGGATGATTCAGCCCACTCAGGGTGCTATGTATTTCTTCTCTGCTCCATCAGTACCTCTGAATTGTAGTTCCCAAGCCTCAGTCTTCAACCCAATTTTACATCTGCCAAGGAAACGGCTCAGACAAGCTTTACACCAATTTGTGTGCTTGGTAATCCTTATTCCACAGCTGCTTGTTTCCACAAGAGGGCAGAGGGTGAAGTCTGTGGTGTGTTGATTCCTGCAGTGTTATATATGACTGCACAGCAACTGTTTGACATAAAGTGGCATCAGCCATGTATTATTCCCCTATATCACCACAGTATTCTTTACCTACAGTGTTATGATGATATACAGAGTGCTGGATCGCTTCTCTGGCTCATGTACTCTACGCACCTCTCAGCTTAGCGCTTGCAGCACTGCTCTGTGCTATTTGACTCTGCAGCTCAAACTGAGGTCCGGACTACCCAGAATGGAAGTACCAGGCAGTGAAATACTTGCTAGAGCTTTATGCAGTCATCAGTTCCCCTCTCTCTGCCCCACAGCTACTAGTACGTGCAGCAAGATATGCGCCAAGGGCCGGATTTTATTATGAAATGTTTTCTTACTTGTTCCCCTAAAAAAAAATAAAATAAAATGTAAGCAATCCTATTTTCAGCAAGAGAAAAAGCTGCTGTCATGCTGGTATGGTGTATAATGGAATACAGTAGCACTGTATTTCATTATGATTCAGTGTGTTTTCATGTTAGTTGCCAAGGATTCGATGGCTTAACGTGAATTCTAAAATAAGACTAGTATTCCAAATAAAATACTTTTGAAATATGTGTATTTCCCATTTCATTCTAATGAGCTTCAGTAAATGCACAGTACCGCTTGTGGGTATAATTTGAATTCAGGAGGGACACAGCTAAATACAGCCATTTGGGACCAGTGTCATATCTGGGCACACAAAAGCAAGAGGCATAGATATTTGGGTCAGCAAGTCTGCTTTGAATTGGGCTCCACAGCCATCAGAGCCACAGCAGAGGAGGCCTGGCCAAAGAAAGCAAGCACAACTGCATGTTTCCTCAGCCTTCAGCTTTTATGCGACTTTCCAGGACAAGAGTTTGCACATGATGCTCCGTCTCACATAAGGAATGGTATTAAATGGGGTAATGTTCCCCCCATAACCTGCTCAGGTAACACAGAGTAGGAAGGAACCACACATCCAAATTTCACTATAACCACTCAATCTAGTAAATTTTAAATAGTTTTTAAAAAATCAACAGATTCGTCTTCTTCCACACTCTGGAGTAGTGACCACTCCATCATCCAAACATCACCAGCACCTCCAACACTGCTCTTACTTCATTCATCCGAATTGCTGCAGCAACTATTCAGGCCCACGATTTGCCTTTTTCTGCCTTGAGATTCATCTTGTTGGTCTATTGTCCTCTTGGGTCAGTGAGGCTGGAAACAGTCAAGAAACTGGGCTTGGACACAAGTGAAAAATCAGTATCCAACAGAGCAAGTTCCTCTGGTCCTTCACAGAAATGTAAAACACTTACATTGTATTTTGACAATGCAGATGAGAAAATGACACAGCATAAACCCACTGTGAAGAAAATAACTACCAAAAAAATGGAATAAATTGTATTACAGGTTCTCTTCTTGTCCAAGCTTAAGGCTACATCTACCTCCAGACTGTGGATGGGCAAGGAGAGATCTGAACTAGTGTCTTTGCAGGCTGCGGCAGCACAGCCCAGGAGGGAGCCTCGTGTATCCGGCTGGGAAGTCTGTGCATCTGGCTGGGAACTCTGTGCGTTGCTGGAAGAGCTTCTCAGCAGGGGGAACTGCCCCCTGGGAGCACCCAGGAGCTGCTGCAGCAGGAGCTGCCCCACCAACCTCCCTACCCACAACCAGCAGCTTCCAAAATCCTCCCACTTCCCTGCAAGCAGCTCCTGGCACTTGGGTTAAAACCATGATGGTTCAGCACCATTACACCAAAGGGTCTGGGAGCAGCCGGGTCTGTGATACACTGAGCACTCGTGCACACTAAATGCAGGTACCTGCTAAGGGCTGAGCCCTGTCCCCTCCCCAGGAGAGATGGAGAGAGTTGGTCCAGGTGGGAATCACCCCTCCGCGTAGTGTAGCCAGACACACTAGCAAATCCTCAAACGTGTTCTCTGGTCATCTCTTTTAGCTTTGCTGGTGGTCCTTAGTTTTGGGACTACACTGAAGCTGAGGCATGGCAATGAGAGCAGCCATTTGTAGCACCCACACAAAGGATGACATTTCTCATTGACCCCTGCTCCAAGCCCAGTTGCGATGCTCTCCTCTCGACAGGGTCAGGGCTTCCCACAAAGCACAAAGACAACCTCAAGAATGAACAGGCTCTGAAGTTTGTGAGAAAGAGTCATCCTTCGCATGACATGGCAGTACTAGCACCTGTGGGTCTCACCTCTCCTCCAGCACTCGGTAATGTGACAGCTTTGCTGAACAGTAAGAAAAAGCTTTCAAAATTCAGCTCATAGAGGGACCACCCATGGTAAGAAAAATGACTAATGGCCAGAGTTATGAAGTAGCCATGGCTTTCTGACAACCTTACTCCCAGAGGACCCTTTTTGTATTCCTCTGCTGTTTTCTTTTTCTCTCCTCATTTATTAAGACTGTATAAAATGCTTACTGAGTGGACTTCAGGTCCAAAGCTGAAGGATGATGCATTTCTAGCTAACAGCCTTTTTAAAGAACCAGCTATAAAAGAGGTGGTAGCATTAAGCAGCAAGATAGTTCTGCAATTAGTGGAAGTTATACGGGAATAGAAGACTGGCACAGTGGGGCAGGAAAGTGCTGGAAAGAGAGCAAGTGGGGAAGATAATATGCAAAGGAAAAGAAGAAGTAGCATGGAAGCTGGCGGGTGAAGAAAAAGGATCTGGAGATACCTCAGTGACGTACAATATCCAGAAACCAGAGTGAAGGATGATGATGTGTGCTGTCTGTGATGGCATGCCTGAGGCTGGTGAGGAAGAAGAGCAAGGGGCAGACCAGCCATGACTTCTGGAAACAGGGCACATCCACAAACCAAGAGGCATCTCCAGTGCTCTCCCATAATTCAGTTAGTCACTCGATCCCTTACATGCGGGGACAATAAATGGAAATGCCTTATCACTGAGCTTGTGATAGAGCAGAAAATATTGCAACATTAACTCCATTACCTACTTCCACCACTGGAATGAGAAGTCCAGGCAACGCTTCATTGCTGGCGTGGGGTTCCTGGACTGTGACAGGCTTAGGGGTTAACTCAAGGAAGTTTCAATGGGCGACTTAAGAGTGACTGTTACATAGATCAGAAAATGTAAATTCACAAGTCTGACTCGTGGTATAATTAAGAGCAGGATTTTGACCTGTATGTTTTAGACAGAGGAAACAGTACCCATGACATCTCCACGGCTCTCTGCACTCACTGACAGTCCTCTGGCCAGAGACAACACAAGCATTTTCTTAAGCTTCACAAAATAGTATCTGCCCCAAACACTACTATGCATTTGTAACCATATTGGACCTATATTGGGTAAGAAAAGCAGTCTGGCCACAATCAGTAATTACGGCAGACTATGTTCTCCTTTGGATCTCTGACCACACTATGCAATGGACAATGTTTAATTAGAATTAACTTGACTCATCCTACAGTACTGAAAAACAAATTAGAAACTTGTCTAGATTACTGTAGATATGCACCCAGACATGAGATAATTAAGCTGCTGTAAGGTACCCTGCCGCATGTTTCAGACTGTTCTGCCACTTGTCCCTCGTCACCCAAGGACGCGCAGACATAAATGCTGAGATTCGCATCCCCTTTAAAATGGCCTTATGCAAGGTGGTGTACACGCAGTGTGGAAAAAAGCTGGGGCACACAAGCTCTTGTATGAGAAGTGATTAAAATAAATGCTGAGAGAGAAAATAAACACGTTTTATAAGAAGACATCATATTTTAACACAGCAATTTATTAACTCAGCCTACAGAACAGATCCAATTGATCCAATGACAGGGTGTCAATACTCTGTTATTTTGTGTAGTAACAATTATGTTTCCCCCTGCTTTAGCCTACTGTGCACTTAATGGAAGCTTACAGATTCTGGGCAAAAGTGAGTTCAGATTACCCTTCTACTTTCTGGTTGTTTTAAAATGTTTTCCTGCAGTGCTTGTTGAAAAACACTGACTTGAACAGCTAAAAATATTTTCTCAAAACAGGCTTCTTTCAGAAACTGAAATGGTTCATTGTTATAAATTGGTATCTAATGTCTTCAGGGTGTTTATAACTACAAAGCCTAGACCTAATCTGTCTTTTTACAGATTTTTTTTCAAGTTAAGCATTAAAAAGAATTAACTAGAAACTTGAGAATAGTTGTCAGTTTTCACTCTTTTTTCTGGGAGCTGTCAGAAAAAGAAAATATTTTCACTCCTGTTATTTTTCTCATTAATATTCCAGTAAATATCTCTGAAATAAACTGCAAAAGTTTTATCTTCTCTTTTTAGTTTTGGTGGAAAATAGAACTTTCAACCATCTCTGAGGAAGCAAACCATCTTGTTCAATGTAAGGCATGGACAGGAGGAGGAAGATGAGCAGGGAAGCTTTTATCATATGATAAGTTCTACTTGTCCATTCTTTAGCCTCCCACATTATCAACAGACTTCTTGAACTAATTAACCATTAACATAATTTATCCTTGGCAAAACTTTGCTGCCATTATATCAGGGAGTGTATTCAGTCCAACTGTGCAATAACAAGATGCACATTAACTCCCTTAGATTTGGTATGACAAAGATATACTCTTATTACACTGATAGATAAACTTATACTGACGTATACCCCAACTTCTTTTCTTCCCAGAACAACTATAACATAATCACTCATTCCAAAGCTGTCACCTCACATTTGGAGAGGTGAGTTCCCAAAGGATGGCATTTCTATGGTCATTAAAATCAAAGGGTATTTTTCCAGTTTACTACAGCAGAAGGTGAGGCAGAACTTCCAATCTGGATGTGGCCAGGATGCCATTCTCTCTTTTCTGTCTAACCATGGTTCCTTCACCAATCTTAGGTAAATGTGGAATTCTCCCCTCTTCCGCTAAATTCTGTAAATATTTACTACAACACTGAAGAGTTGGAATACTGCACACCAAAACTGGCTGCTGGAAATGTTCTTTCAAGTGTTTTGAGATAGAATGTATTATTCAAGCAAAAGGCACTTCAGTATTTTACTTCATATGGAAACATTTTATTTTAGTCAGAACAAGCAAAATTCTCTAGTTTCTATTATCATGTAAGCCATTACCAAGGTTCAACTCTGGAGCATAATTACAAGTATATAAGCTGTGGTACCTGTTAATTTGCAGATGTAGATCAGACCCCTCATGGATTTTATGAGCTGTTATTCTGAATCAAAACCCAGGGACTCGTGAAGACTGAAAGCCTCCAAGACCATCTTCAGTTTAAATAGGAATCTGAATATTCAACATTTGAACATTTGTTCACCTGCTGGTATAGTACCAAGTCTGCAGAGCTCTGTGGAAAATTTAACCAAAACCTTTTCATCTAGCTATTTTGTACTTGTACAGAACAGTTCCTCTACCAAAACTGCTTTGGCCATTGCACTCAAACTCGAACCTTGAGAAACTGTGTAAACAGCATCTGTGCTGCTCTGTCTTCAGCTGTGGTTAGGAATAGGGAGGAAATCAGTAATTCCTGGAGCTGGAAAAGATTCAGTGCTTTGCTCCTTTACACCCGCTCCCAAAAGGGTTATAGTGAGTGTCCAAGCCTGGCTTGTTTTATTGATCAGTTGGGGTCCAGAGAGGTGCTTTTAAAACAATGCTGCTTCCACCTTCTCCTTAGACCTTGCTAGCACAAGTCTTTCGAAGACAGAGTCTGTGCTGGCTTTTCCTCTTAGCTTTCTCTGCATATTGGTTTATGCACCTCCTGCTAAGGCCTCCCTTCTTCTTTTGCTGGAGAATCCTTGACTTTGAAGGATAAGAAAAACACCCTGGTATGAAGGACACCGAAGAAATCCGCAGTGCTTTTTTGGTGCTTTGGTAGGTATAACCGACCTAGATATCACAAACAGCAGGAGGAGAAAAATGCAAATACCTCTCCCTCTATATAAAATTATTCAACACAACAGAAAACTAAGGGATCTGAAAGGTGAGGGATGATTTATAAGGGAAGATGTGGGAATATTCTCTTTCCACTTCCCCAGCTGTAGATTTCTGATGTGCACAGCTGTGTCCTCTTTTTCACTGTTTGAACTGCTGTCTCTACAGCACAAGTCCCCGGACTTCTTTTTCCTCCTAAAACCTTTGCTTCATCTGGCTGTTTCTTATTAAGCTTCCCCCAGAGACATATATGTTTTTAAGATATTAAAATAAAGAGAGAAAATCTAAAAGAGGCTATGTGTCTGTGCACAGGCATGAGTGTGTGTGGTAAAACCTGCCTCAAAAATAGTCCTTCCTTTCTCCCTTTGTTTTTTAATGTTTGCATAAGGAAAAAAAAAATCCCTTTCCCATTTCAGAGGCTTATAGCTCTGAACAAATGTTGCAATTATGCTTCTCAAAAGCAGGTAAGTGACAGGTGAGAAAAAATATACTCACTTAGGCAAGGCAGGTTCAGAATATCTGTAATGAACTGAAATTACTTCAGTGAGTCCCCTTTTTGGTTTGAAAGCCCGGAAATCATGATCATTTGAGCTTTTCCTGCATTTTTTTTCAGCACATTGTAATTAAGCTCCAATTTATGATGTCTCTCAAGTCAGCTAGATTTTTAACTTATATATCTGCTAAAAGGATGCAGCCAGTGCTGTACAGTTGGTCAGCAAGCCAGATCGTTCACACATTTGCATCACTACTAGTCAGCACTAGTCTGCTGGAAACACAGAAAAAAATCTCAGGAATACGCGGAATACTCTGTATTCCTCTCCAGAGGACAGCACCAACATATCTAGCACAGGATTAAATCTTTGCAATACTTTTAAGTGGTTCAAGTCCATGCACAAAAGAAGACTTTTATTTTAGGGCCACTGCTGGGACAATTACAGCACCTCCAATCAAATATTTCAATCGTCCCCATCCACGCCAGCTCTGCAGGAGCTTTTCCGAGTCTGTACAGACAGTGTGACCAGCCAGGTTTCCCAGTGTGGTACCACTATGCCCCAGCAAATGGTGCTGAGGACAGAGAGAAGGTCCCTCCACAAGCAACCCCAGAGGGGCCAAGATGTTACTGTGCGAAACCTGTAAGTCCCTTAAACAAGGGGTGCTATGTGAAGGCAAAGCATAAATCACTGTCTAAACACCAGCCAGAGGGTAGATATTGCTCTGGTAAAGGAAGAAAAGCAGTTGCTGATGAACCTGTACCAATTCCCTCTCCTGCTCCTTTTTATTGCAAGTCACTGAGAATAAACATGGTGAACCAGTTGAAAATACCCTTTAATTACCTCTCAAGAACTTCCATCATGCAATTTAGCCAAGGCACTCTGATTCTCCCCATTTTACTTTCCCATAGTCTATTTATTACCCATGAGTCCAGAGAGCTTTTCTTTCAGCCTTCCCTCCATCCCCTCTCCCCCTTCCCTCTTACTTCCTCTAGAATGAAAACTCCCAGACGACTGTGACTATGCAAAACCTATGCAAGCCGCGTTCCCAGGAGTTCAGGGCAACACCGCATCCCTTCAAGTCCAGCACTGAAGAATTTTAAGGTCTGTTAATGGGTCAAGTGACCCATGACTCAATAAGCTCTACCATCCCAGCAGACAGGTTTGTCCCCTAAGCTAACATCACAACCAAAGCCATAATTCAACTCCCAGGTTCTGCTTCCACCTGTGAACCGACAAACAGTGTCATAGCTGTTCCAGCAGGCAAAGTTTGGCATGCAGGGCTGACTTGCATCAAAGCTTTTACATCCTTCATATAAAATCTAAGTATTTCAAACCAACCCATATATTTATAAACTTAATTAGTCTACAACAATATTCTATATCATCAACTTGTAAAAGTTTTAAAGTTAATTGTAGATGATACATGTTAGGTACAAACCATTGTAACTTGATAATAAAAAGATTAGTGATGGAGCTATAAAAATGTTATGACGGGTTTTTACAGCTGATCATTAATATTGTAAAACGGAGTTATGTTTTTATGCTTTGTTGGTTGACAAAAACAACTGGAATCTGAAGGAGACCATGAACTTTCTTTAATCTCTATTAACGGGCCTTAAATTGACCCATTCAGAGAAATACCTTAAAGGCTATAAAATACTCCTGCAGTCTATAGTACTCCTTATAAATAGGTTAGTAATCAGCAGAGACCTCAAAGTCAAAATGCACTATATCAATTGGGTATGTAGTTGCTATGGTTCAAAAGAAAATAAGATCTGACATCAGCAACAAAAGAAAGATCTTTTGTTCGTGTTTTGTAATAAATTTAGAATGACATTCAACAGTCAAAAGTAAAACACACCAAGCTGACTGGGTGGAGGATGGATAGGTACGTATGACATTTACTAAACAGCAGTAGGAAATGTAAAGAGACAGGAAACCATTGGAAATTATGACTTTTTTAAGGTTGTGTGGATATACTAACAGGCATCAAGATTTGCACACACAGGAGTCTTCAGGAAGGCAAATCCAAATTAACTTTTGAAATTGATCCTTTCAATGTATTAACCGGAATCGTGACCAGTTTAAGTCCTGATTAGGAATGGCTGTACCGGAATTCATCTTATTCTCTTTGGAGGTGAATTACACCAAATTTATTCAAAGCCACTCACAATCGTGAACTGGAAAACCCACATGGAGCTTTGCTGGATTTAGTTAATTCACAGATGTAAGTATTTTAGTCAAAATCTGAGCATCTTCTTGTAACCAAGGGCTCATCAGTGTTTTGTGGTGCTTCCCACGCTGCCCACCCTGGCCTCTCTTCCCTTTTGCTACTGCACATCTAACTTGCATTTTACTTTTCCTGGAGTATCCATAGGGAACTTATGGAACTCCCAAGCCTACAATCTGCATTTTTCTGCAGTATTAATAACAATGTGCTGAAGCAATGAAAGACCTATTGATGCCCTGATGGACTGTGAGAAAAAGGAAAGTGATTTTTTTTTTTTAAGTTGCATTTTAAATCAGCTCATTACACATATTGTTTTATTTTATTTTACACTGCATGACATCAGTATTCTCTATTTGCTATTCATTGGAGGTTAAAACATCCAAATGATTCCTGCTTCCAGGCCTACAGTCCAAGTTGTGGTTTGGTTTAGCAAGATTGGCCAGATTTTCTCCTGGAAAAAATCCATTCAAAATCAGGAAAATTATCAACCCAACAGAAAATTTGGCTCGGAAATGATATTTTATTTCAAAGTAATTTAGCAGAGGCATGTGCAAATCCAAGGAATTTCCACTGACTATGAGAGTTTTAATATAAAATCAAATAAAATCTGTATTTTTCCCAAGAGGCTCCTCATTTTCATTTGCATCAAACCTCTAAATATATTTGTTACATGTAACCTAGTTGATGGTTATTTTCTTTCACAGGGTTTGGGCTTTTTTTTCTCCCTGAAGAAACCTAAGATTGGAAAAAGGACAGAGGCAGGCCTGCATAAATGACATTTTCCTCGTTATTTTATCCTGTCCAGCTTAAAACGAGGATTCTGGAAGTTAGAGAAACACTCGTTTCAGGGTGGGGAGCCTGCATCAAGTGTGCAGCTGGGATGGGTTGGAGAAGGGATGAGTCAGGGACAGCACTGATAGGGACAGACTCATCGGAAGGCAAGACATAGTGCCAGTGTCCGGCACATCTTCAAAGCTCTCAGGGAGGAGGACAAGGAGAAGTACAGAATTTAATAACTTGGAAAGTCTTTGTATTAAGGAGGGATAGAAGCAGGGTATTGTGGAATCAAATCCTGAAGCAATGTCAGGAAGCTGTTATACCCAAAGAAAATCCTTTCAATCTCTTAAGTCAGAAGATCCTCTGTTTTATTTTACCCCTTGATTTTGAGCTAGTTCAAGGTTTCAGATGGAGGAAATTGTGGGGATTGGATTAAGTACCGTCCCTGGCTTTTTGTCTTAAATCACGAGCATTAGATGGTCAACATACGAATGTTTTCTAGTCACCTGCTATCTGCAGGTTCAAAACGCTGGCAATTGGTGAGTCTAAACTACTGATAACAAATAATCATTTACTTTGAACAAAAAAACAAAAAGCTTTTATCTTGAGGAGTCCAGGAATAGAGCCAGAACCACACGGCTTAATAATTTCACAAGTCAGCCCCATCAGGGGACAAGAAGTTATTATACCTGAATTATCACACTAAGAGATCCCACTGTAAGCTCTGCTAGAAAAATCTCACCAAACCAGAGGACTGTTAATGTACATTCAGTACGGGGGACCACAAACACCTACCTCTGTGCATGGTATACATTAACAGGAGAAAACCAGCCTGCAATTAACGTCACAGAAAGGAAAATCTTCTTGCAGTCACCATCCTGCCACATGCGTCCCAAGCACTAAATACAAGAGGACCGAAGTCCTCCACCCCTGTAGCCACCATCAGCTGGCGTTTGCCATAGATAAGACCTGAAGACAGAAGATCCAAAATGCAATTGAGTCCCAGAGGACTGCAACCATCAGGACAAGGTTACAAAGTGGGAACAACCTGTGATGCATGGTCAGAAGAGCATCACATACATGAACATACAAACCTGTTGTCATTTAAAATAAAAGAAAATCAATAACCTTAATCTTACACCTGGCTTTATCTGCCTTTACTGTTAGGGGTGTGTGATATAAATACAATTGCATGAGAGAAAAACTGCAACAAATGTAACAGTGAATGATTATTGATCCTACCACAAAACATATCCTAATGACACTAATAAGATCACTTTATATCTTCTCCTGATGCCTACATCAGTCTGTCTGCAGTAGATCTCCTTCTGAAGCCAAGAGGGTTATCCGTAATAACATACTCAAACTGGAAACTTAAATATTTCCTTTTCTCATACAGCTACACTTAAGAGAAAAGCTCCAATAGTTCATATTTCATGTCCCTGCTGCCTTTTCTTTTTTCCAGTTCTCATGTTTCTTGAGATAAGTATTTTTTGTCACTCTCCTTAGAACAAATTACATGTGGTAAATATAGCCAATGTACTGTGATCTTGGCTTGGAGAAAGCTTCTTGACCTGGTTAAAAAAAAAAAAAAAAACAAAAAAAAACAAAAAAAACCCACAAAACTTTTAAAAGCTTACACTTTAAGATTTAAGGTGAATAGAAACAGCAGTCTGGATCCTAGTCTTGGGCTTTATTGCAGTGCAGACATGGCTGAAATTATCTTTAGAAATGAGATTTCTGTTCCTGAGCTCCTTTTAAAAATGTTACTTCCTTGCCTGTGCACAGTGTATCTGCTAAAGTGATGGAGTTGTTTTAAATCTGTGCAAAGGAATGGAGCTGTTCAGGAAGATGAGGCTGGGCTGATTCATTTTGGGGGTAATTAGGGAAGGAAGAGGCTCGGAGTTGTGTACCTAGGGTATCCCAGAAATTAAAGTCCTAAAACCACTTTGTGTTTGCAAATGAGACATTTACAAACAATAATGAAAACTTGTGATGCTTACTCGCCTCTCTTTGCAGAGAAGGAGGCTCAGGCACAGGAGGGTTGTCATTTCTGATTACCCAGGAAGGTCCTGTAGAAGCTCCGGTTTCTCTGAACCTTCTCTAACCACCTCAACCAGGTTGTGGACAGTCTAACACGAGCAAATAAAAGGGTGTATCTGCTTCCTTCATTCTTGGCACTGTACAAATGGAGCAGCACTGGTTTTGCATACTCCTCCTATTACACCGATGGGAAATACCTTCATAAATCTTTCAAGTTCAGTCTTTGTTAACTGCTGTCCCTTTAATTCAGCATTTCTGCAGCATTTAGTTTCACCTTTTCATAGTCTGCTTTATTTTAATGCTAATTAGCTTCACTGAGGTATAAATCTCCCTCCAACGTTTTTTTTCCTCAAGACACCAGACTTCCCTTCCCTTGACTTTTTATAAAGCACAAAATCATCTGCATGAAAGTACTTCCAGTATTTCACTAGAAAAAAGTTATTTATCGTTGTACCCAAGAGTGATGGTGGTTTCTTATTCTCAAAACGCAGGCATGAAACACCCCTGAGTCTGCCTCTGCCACAGCAGAACGTATGCCACTTTTAATCAAACTAACTGCTTCTCTGTTTATTAATCTAAACTCCCAAGCCAATCTAAGGATGAGAGGAAGGAAAATAAAATAAAAAAAAAAAAAACACCCAACTTGACAAGTCTACTGTGTCATCTAATAATTGCAGTAAGCTGCCCAATCAAAAGGCTCTGGAAAAACCAATCACTCAGGATTCAGCAGGGAAGATGACCTTTGCCTACTGCCTCCAGAAGACAACTGGTGACACCGACTTCATGGCTCTCTGAAGATGGAGGTGGCTCCTTTGAGACTTTGCTTCATGCTGTTATTTCCACCTCTTTGGCTCACAAAGCTGCTTTCAGCAGCTTCTTTTAAAGCTGCTTCTCAATTCTGCTTGCAGCTGAAGGTAGCTAGGTGTTCAGAGAGACAAAACCAGCAGTTCAAGGAGCCCCAAGAGGGGCTGTACAGACCACGTGGGAGAAACCTGCTGAAAATGAGGCAAGGTTCTTGTTCAAATACTACTTGCAGTTCCAGAGTCTTCACTGAAATCCATGTGCCTCTATTAAAGACATGGGCTTGAGATCGCAAGAAGTCTGCAATTTGTGTGATTTCAACAAACTCCCTTATGTCCTTTTCAAGCTTCAACCAGGACCACATTCTCCATGCGTAGGGTGGAAAACGTGGTGGGACTTTACAATGCCCTAAAATTGTGATTGATCTTCCCTCTCACTGTCCGTTAGGTTCCCACAATGATTCAGGATGTTACAGGCTGAGGCATTAACAGCTGTAAGTGTTCATTAAAAGCACTGGGCCCCATGCTGGAACCAACATAAGGGAACAGCATGTAGCACCACATCAACACCTATTTAGTTTTACAGTCCTATCAGACCTACCCAGTACAATGGTGCATCTCAGCAGAATGAACTGAAATGTCTCATTGAGTTAATGCTTATCTCTGTGCTCTGAGCTCACCTTTCAAGAAAGCACCATTCAACCAACAGAGCCAGGCTGCTCTACATGCAAACGCACTCTGTTATTCAACATGTCACTTCAGAGAGGTTGCACACAGCTGGTTGCATGTAGGCAGCTGCCAGGAAAACTTTGCTGTTGGAGAGAAAGATTTGCAGTGGCCCCAGAACTGGAGGCAGAAGGAGAGTAAAGTGCCCTGGGCAACCCTTGCAAAGCATGGGGAGATCTTCCAGCCCCAAGACCGGGAGGTATTGAAGCGATTGGCAGAGAAATCCCTGTGTTTTGCTGTTCGTGAGCAGTAAAAGATTACAATGATTAACAAGGACATTGGAGCTGTTCATAGGGTGAACTCACACCCTAGGACAGTGAGAAATTATCGTGGTTAGCTAGTCAGAATGATTAAAATTTCACAGGGCAAACTGAGATCCATGGACAGGGAGATGTAATGATTAAGTGGGTTGTGTCCACCACCTCGTCAGAGGGAGGCTCAGATTCATGGGCAGCAAGACAATTATTAACATGGCGCCATTAATAGTTATTAACCTGGCAGCATCATCGTTGTTCACAGGATGAACTTCACTTCACAGAGGGAGGCAGGGAGAAAACGACTAACAGAAGAATGTAGCAGTGCTCTGAGGGTGAATTAATATGTATGGCCAGAAACAGGATTAATGCAAATACATCAGTGTTGACCGCAATGTGACCAGACTCACAGGCAGAAGACTCAGATTAACACGGTCTTGTCATGCCAACTTGCTAGATGGCTCCTGGTTAGGAGGGCTTGGGCACTGACTGTGCCTCCAGAATTCAAGGTTAAATGTTACCCAAGATTAAATGTTACCCAACTTGGCAACCAGTGAAATCAGGCCAAAAGGAGAAGCAATTATCTAGTCTAGACAGAACCTCACATCTGTACAAATGTTTTGATGTCTGTTGGCTGGTGCCAAATACATCAGTTTGCAGAGAAGCAACATTAGAAACCATGTCATCTGTCTGGTCTCCAATGCAAGAGGTTTATGGGTTTTTCACAAAGGGTTAATGAAACTCAAGATTCACGACAAGTTTTGGTACTTTGCAAACTTCCTGTGTTAGCATAGAGGCAACAAGTAGGAGCCACATATACACAACCTTTACGCTCCCATATGTTACAGCATGGCATAAAACATCCAGTAGCTACAGAGGCAGTGCCAGGCACACAAAATCCACATGCAGCAACTCATAAAACTGATTAAACAGATAACCTTGCAGGCTAAACCTCTCTTTTCACAGGAGAGATACAGCAACATAATTGATTGCCGCCTAGCTGGGTTCTGTAGCTTAGAGACACTGGGACAGCTGAGATTAGGGAGGGGGGGGGAGTGGGGGAAAGTCACTCTCTGTGGCTGCAATACTTCCCTTTCTGGGGGAACCTTGGGTCTGTGCCTCAGTTTCTGAAAAGCTGAGGTCCAGTTCAGACCAGTCAATACCAATATGTCACAACTGTCCAATCTATGTGCCACTTCACTGAGCCCGTGGGCATACTTAAGAAATCCAGACATGCATTTTAAATGCATTGGTAATGTCAGAAACAGCAAGGCAGAGAGTGAGATCTGCTACTAAATACCTAGAAAGAGATTTCCCTGGACAATATCTTTTGGCCACTCTGACTACTAGTCAAACTCTTATTTCAGTATTTCAGCCAATTGTATCCCAAATTGCTTCCTAAGGCCTGCAAATAGCCTACCTACCATTAGTTAGGAATAGAGGGCAATGATTTCAGAGGTGGAAAACTATTACACACAGCGATTTTCAGACGAGAAGGAAAGCTAAGAAAACAAAGTCAGCAGGGGATTGAAGTGTCAGGAAAAGCTGTCTCCTATGGGTTGGGTACAATGCAATTCTGTGTACAAACAGCTAGCTAATTATTTCTTACTGCATATCAGCTAAGGCTGACCTGATTAAAATCATAAATCAGCCAATGCCTCTGGTTTTATGCTGTGAAAAGCCATGTCTGTGTTTGCATATTAAGATATGCTAAGTAATCAAAAACATTTGCTAGGAAAAAGAAAATAGATTGTAACCTGACAGAAGCAAACACAGGAGCGTGGTACAACAACTTTTCAAAAAAATTCCTCTGTTTATATCCTTTGAAATTATGAGCAGTTTCCAACCACCTGTGATTTCCTTCCATCAGGTTTTAAGGGAAAATGTCTCTCTCATTTGTATCCCACAACTTGTTTCCACTTGGTGGGAAAATAGCATTAAAACTGCTGTCAGGCTAGAAAGCTGCATAACTGTATAAGCTCCAGCACATTTTTTGGCTGTTCTTCCCCATGTGCTTTGTAATATCAGATTAATGTCACCATTCAGCAAAGCTTGGGGTATTGATGTTGAAATGTTAAAGCTATTTCATCAATACCAGGTTTGGAGAGAGGTCATTTATGGTCATTAGAATAGAAGAGCATTTATTCTGGACATCAGAGAAATCCCCATGGGTCCTAGAAATCGTGCTGCAATCCCCATAATGCCATTAATATAATGGCCTCTTTCTTCTTTATTAGAATTTTACGGCTAAGTAGGATGTAAGGAAAACTATCAAGTCAGTGGAGTCCAGCACCCTACAGTCAGTCTTGTCACACAGTCCATATGCTGTTCTCTGTTGGTTTTCCTGTGTGAGCAACAACATTCACTAACTGATTGCGCTGAGCCTTTTCTCTTAGCAGCTACAGGATGCTACAGGGCTAATATCTCCAGCAGGATGCTAAAATACCCTGCCCCAGTTACAACGTACAGAGCAGCTGCAAATGCCCTACTTTATTTTATGCTCACATTATGCTAATTCAACAAGGAGCACTTCAGATTTGGGGCGTTTTTTCCCTGTATTGTTCCAAGTCAGAGCTCAGAAGGCTGAAGATAGGATCATGTCTCCATCAGAGCAGCGCCTGCAGCCCCTTCACAAGGCATGAAAATGTTTCTCACCAGGAATTCAGAAGCATCTTTTACCAGCCCAAAGGGATAGGGTGAAAGATCTGCTGCCACCCACACCCAGAATGTGGACACTTTGATCTCCCTTTTTTTTGCCCCATTTTTACATCAACCCAGAGACATCACTAGAGCTGCAACTTCTCTGCCTCCTACAGCAACAGGTGAAATTACAGCATCAACTAAGCCATACAAAACTGCCAGTCAACTGGGTTATGCTCCAGGGCCCACTCACAGTGATATGCCCAAAAGAGATTTATGCAAAATGTTCTGCTAATTTAGGCAGGAGGCATATCTGCTGCATCTGTCTGTCTGCAAGCAAGCAAGAGGAGCTGCTACATTTTGATGATGTTGCTGCAAAAGCACCACCACAAAGACAGATGGGTTGAGCTGGCAGCAAGTATCTCATCCCAAAAGCGATGATTTCCCAACTAAACGACAAGCGCCCACCCTCTTGATGGAATAACCTGCCGAGGCTTGGCTGGCTGTCCTCGCAACACACAGTGGCTGTGATAACACTGTCCCGCAGGGCAATTTTGGACTGACTAATGACATTGCCTCTGCACAGGGTGAGGCTCTTTGTTTAGCAGTGGGCTTGATTCTGCCAGGAGATTTCAGATAGAAAAAGTCCATGGATATCAAAAAGAATACATTTCAGGTTTGGAATACAGCCATTTCACTCATCATAAAATGCTCAACTCTCTGGTACAACACTGCAATCAGTTTCTTTTAAGTCCAAACCAAAGGACTTCACCAAAGGAAACACCATTATCTGTTAGGTATGGACATAAAATTAGCACCTTGAAGAGAGATTTACCCATAAAATAAAAGCATTTAAATCTTATAAATTCGTTAATACTTTTACCCCTAGCATGGGTCCTTAAATTGCCCCGCAGAGAGCACTATTTCTAATCAATTCCTGCCTTTAAAAGTTTCACTAAGGCAAGCAGGGAACAGGCCCGTTCTGAATAACCCAATAAAAATGGCAGATAAAATATCAGACACACTCCTGTAGCAAGTTAAGAAACCTGCAATCTGTTCAAGGACATTTTGTGCACAGGGGAAAAAAAAAAAAAAAGATAGAGAAAGAAGAGGAGACAGGCTAAATCCATCAGTTAATTATTCACTGTGAATTATTTACTTAGATGCAGTTAATTAAGAAACACTTTTAACGTGAACATTTTTCTGTCCCTTACCCCTGGAAACTAAGCTATATTTGAAATCTTCAGAAAGGCACAATTCTGAGGTGGGTGCTGGAGGACCTAAGCCCCACTGCTGGTGTTTCCATCCCACCAGATGTGAGCCAACTCTGGGATAAAAACTGAACAACTACAATAGCGTAGCAATGGGGCTGAGCTGAGGTAGGTAGACTTTCAAATGCAGGTGCAAACCTGGATACAGTCCTGCCCAACTGAGTCTTGCCATGCTGAAGGTTAGAGCTGGCTTATACCCGAGCAGGTCAGACCTTAGGCAAGCAGATACAGTCACATCTGAATCTGCTGGATTAAAGGCACTCAAAGTTTCTTAGAAGAGGAAATGCCTTGTTATACCTGGTGCATAAGGTCTTGGGCAGCTATTCCTTGCTTAGAGTTGTGAATTGCTCTTGCAGTGCAAATTAACTGCAGCCACAGCAGCCAACCATCTAGACTAAAGGCAATCGTACCGAATTTTTGCATGCTTTAATGAGAAGCCTCTAGTTACTCCACACCTGTGGTTTGTATCACTTTCCTTCGTCTATTCCTTGAAAACATTTTGCATTGCCTTTTGCTTAATTTTAAGCAACTATCTGACCTCAGCATCTTTTCTGACTGGGAAGACAAAGCAAGAAAAACTCAGGAGCAAGGATAATTCTGCCTGTGAAAAGATCAGAGTTTTCTGGGGTGCTTTTCACATAGTGAGTGATGGAAAACACCTATGTGCCCTGGTACACATGCAAGCATTGCTGCAGCACAGGGACTGTGCTCACAGACATTAATCCAGCTGTACACGTAGCCTGGGGAATGCACCCACACAGACATGCGAGAGCAAGACTTCTTCTGGGTCACAATTTTGCTCTCTTTGCCTGCGCTTTCAACGTGCAGTAATTTAACTTCCTGCTAGGAATGATATTTGCAGAATGCGATAAGACGGCATAATTTCTAAGTTATGGATTGTTGCTTCTGCCAAGTTTTCTCCTCATACTTTTCCACCATGTGTTTCTTATACAGTGATTGTACTTTATCACTTAAAGAACAACATTGTAAGGTTTCTTTCAAAGCTTTCCCACAAAAAGCAAAACACATTATTTTATTAAATATTATTTATATTATTATAATAATATAAATTATAATATTTATGAAAATATTATTCTAAGCTGAGCATGTCTCATGGCTGCAGTATGGATCCTATTGATTTCTATCTTTCTCAGGTAGATTACAAACACTATGCACTTCACATATGTGAAAAAGAGCAGCGCTCTTAAACCTTTGGAGCAAGATCCAAAAGCTTCCATCCCTCTACTAAAAAGTGAATAGCAGTTTATTCTGATTTGGCTAGGGAGTGGATGCCTTTGGTCTTATTCAGAAGCCAGAAGTCAGCAGATCACTGCAAATGTTGTATATGTTAAGCTACGTGGCCTGTATTTTATGTGCAGTGAGAATAGGTGAACATCATAGTCCCTTCAGGAATGAAAAAAAATCTGCTTCAGGATGAAAAGTTGCAGGTTTTTGCATTTTGCATTTTGGTTTCACCAGTCACTGAAGAAGGTTGTATAGTTAGTATCGAACTAGCTTTAAGACATCAAAAAAACAACTTTCCTTGAACATTTCCCCTTGGTGGCCATCCAGTATGTCACTTTGGTACATCTGCTTGTACCTGTCAGTAGCCAATAATCTTGGCTGGCTGATTAATTGAATAATGTACATTGCAATCAATTTTTCATAATTCCTCATTTATGCTGTAATTTGTATAAATGTTGTATGACTCCCTGGGACTTTCAACATGGATTTTGGATTGTAATGGTCGCAACAGTACAAACTGACAATGTCAAAAATTATTATGGATTTCACAATCTGATTTCGGTGACTGCTCTAGATGAGTATTTGCTTCCTGGATGTCATTTCACTAGTAAAGTTTGAGCACAGAAACATTTACAGAAAACAAACACAAAAGAACGACAATGACAGGTGACTCAAAATCGACCACTGATTCCAAACAAATGTGAAATGATTTTCTATTCTTAGAGCTTATACTGCTCGAATATGGAGTTGTGGCTCTTCATAGCTGTGTCACACACACGGATTAACACAGGGTCAAAACCGATAGTCAAATTCCTAGCATAATTTATATTCATGCATAATCGTTGCAAAATGTTTGCTTTTCTCATCTTTTTTAAAGACAAGAGGCCTTAAGAAATTACTTGTGTCTGGTAAAAATAGTTTTTCTCAGTGGGGATGATGTTAATCGCTGGATAGCATAATACCTTTCATAACTTTCAAATTAAATATTAAGCATTTTAACAACATTTTGGCTATTCTGTCACAATCATCCTACTTGTAGGTCATAGCAGGGCATCTGTCTTCAAATATAGCATGCTGTTTATTGCTGATCATCCTCTAAAAGACTGATTACTGCATTAAACTTGAACATAAAACCACTGGTATTGCTCTACAATCTACACAGCTGGAGAAATTAATCTATTCCAGTTTATGGTGAAGGGAAACTAAGAGCCATAAAGGAACTTTGTGGTGGACAATGTCAAAAAGCCAGCATTTTTCTGTTTTGCTTTTGCTCCCACCTAAACGTGCTAGTGCTAAACTCATGCACTCGACTGTCTTTTGTCCCAAGGTTCCCTTTGTGGTATGTAAAATACACAGGAGAGCTGAGCTGTTTTAATAGGTTCCACCACCCAGAAGATGCCAAACAGCTTCTTTTAGTTGTTTGCTATTCCCTTGCAACTTCTATTTTGTCGTTATCATTATACTATTCAAGCATCAAACAGCAACACACAAAATAATAGAAATCTGATCACGTACAGTTATTGCACACTGTCACAGTGCTAAACAGCCCAATGCAAGGATGAATAAACTTCTTGTGAACTGCTCATGCTAAGGTTTATGATTTATCATTGTAACAGGTGTTATATTTTAAACGTTTTCCTTTTCCTGCAGGCACCCATTTAAGGAATGAAATCCTGATGCAGAGACAGTCCATACAGTATGTTTCAGTCTGATGCAACTGCCAGCCAGAATTTGCATAGTGATGAACCATATCTGATATGAAGTTTTCTTCTACTTAAAATCTCTCTTATTGCAGGAAAACACGTAAATATTCACACGCTCACATGCTACTAGTTTCTTTCTTTGGCAATTGTCCCTGGTTTGCACCTACTGCATTTTTTTGACATGGTCACTGCACTAATGGTGCTTATTCATTCCTTCAAATTAGCAACAACTACTCTACTGGACTCAACTCTATTCTGGTCTAAGCTCTGGCACCAAAGTGTAAGCAACTCAACTTTTCTCCATACTTCTGTACATTTGTACCTGAGATGATGTACAAACACTATACATTTACCAAGGGCTACTCCTGGTGGCCTTTAAAACCATCCTGAATTTAAGCAGCAATCCACGTCAGTAAGTATTATGCACATCAAATACTCTTGGAGCAATAGAAAAACAAAATATTCTTTATCAACTTCGTGCCTGTACTCCACAACTGTGACACAAGGAAGCATAAATCTACCAGAGCCACAGGAGACCTTGCTCAAGTTTCTTTTATTTAGATTTACTAATGATAACATTAAGTAGGCAAATTACTTTGATTCCCCTAAGAAACTGTAATAAATAATGTGTGTTAAGAATAAAAACACTAACTACCAAAATTTACTAGAATTCTTTTTGTGGGAATAAATGGCTCTGTCTTATTGCCTTAAAAATAAATGCACAAACTGTTAAAGATCTGAAGTTTCTGTGGCATGAGATCTAATATTAAAGAAGAATGAAAAATTATTTCACTCTGCTGGCTACGCACTAGGCACAAATCTAAGAAACAATGCTTATGTCTTGAAGGAGTGTTAAAGATCATATTTTCTTTTACTCACATGCTTACAGAATACTTAAATGCTTACAGAAGCAGACAGTAGGTATTGTCCAGTGCAAAAAGGCAACATGTAAATTTTCTCAGCATCTTACTGTCTTGCAGAACCTCAGTCCTGAACACCATCAGTCTTTTCTGTTTCAGTCCCATACCACCATGCTTTTTTAAGAACAAACCTTTGGTCTGCCTGCAATAAATGCATGTAATCTGAACCTGACTTCCCACTTTCCTCTTGGCTGACTGCAATGTTTGGGGGCTGCCTGGTGTTCAGGGGTGATCGCTTGAGAGAGAGATGACCTATGAGCTGGACCCCAGCTAGGTTTGCATCCAGCATTTGCAGTGAGAGGACTCTAGTGGAAAAGGTTCTTGAAGGACACTTCATGAAGGACACACTTCAGAAACTTGTTCATATCCCTTTCTCCTCCCAGGCAAACTACCGCCTACAGCCCAACAGCTTGGGCAAACTCACAGTACCTCTTCCATCAGCCGTGGGGGCAGGTGCTTATGGCCAGTTGGCAATTAATTTGAAACAGATCCTGTAAATCTGTTGTTTTAAAGTTTGGTAGCTAATTTGCATCCAGAGGCTATAATATCCCTGATCACAGTATTGTGACAGTTTCCTCTTAAAATCCCTGAAGCTTTAATTGAAAATAATCAGCGGTGGAAGTTGTTCTAACAGTCCACATTCACTGACGTAAACAAACACAAGACTTGAAAGCTGTGAATGCTTCTGTTTGCATCTGCGGCTCTTTCACCAAAAGGCATGTTGTTGATTTCATTTATTCCAAACACAGCATAAATGAATGCTTAATTTGGAAGCCTATAAATAATGAGCATGCTCAATTACAGCAGCAGCAGCATCTAGAAGCAGGCTAGAAATGATATTCCTGAGTCACTAATGCTATTAAGAATTTCTACATGTTAAGTCCCTGACATACGTACTCAGAAGTTCACAGGGAAGTGTGTTCCACCCACTTTGGCACAGCCCCCGCTGTAGTTCAGGCACTAATAGCTCTCAACAGCACAAAGCCCTTTTATGAATTATCCTCATTACTACAATAATCCATCATTGGTTCCCAGCAATGATGTTAAACACAAGGTGAATTTAGTGCAATAGGAAGTGGCAAAGGAAGAACGATGCCTTTATCAATTTTCCTATATCTGCCAGAACATGGTATCTGGGGGGTATTTGGTTAATTTAAAACATTTTGCATGATGGATAATAGTGAGAGATGCACAGCTTATTACCACTATCCTGAGTGACAGGCACCTGAAACGCACTCCTTTCCTGACATCTTTCTCAGGAGGAGACAAGTGGCTCTGGCAAACTGTCTAAGAGAGGCACGCACATAGCTGAGATGAGATTCACGTGCTTTTCTCTTTACAATCTCTCTGGACCTGTGGGATGACAGAATGTCACGTACAGAAACCAAGAAGCTTTGATGTATAAGGCAGGACCAACATGTACCTCTCAGCTGACGGTCTCTTTCTGATTTCTACCAGATTCACCTTTCCTCATTGCAAAATTGCACAATTAGATATGACTCCTCAGCAGAGATGAATGTACCATCAGCTCAGTTACCTATGCTCTGGTATCTACCAAAATACTTGGAAGTTGACCTCGTGGTACTGAGCTTGACTGATCACTTCTTCACCCAAGCCAGTGGTTGACATCCTGCTTATGAGAAGAGGACTTGCACTGGAGAGGAACGGGATGTACTCCCAGCAAGCTGCAACAGCATCAGCTGTCTCCAAATCCAAATGCAATCAGGCAAGTAAGTTCTCAAAAAGTACTTTATGGTTAACTCAGCCATGTTGAGAAGGGGACAGGCACAAGGAATGAGACCACAGCAGAGCTCAGCATCTTGAAAGATACAAATTCCTCCATTGTTGATAATTACTTGGTTCACTGAGAAGCTTCTGCTGAGAAACTTCAGGGATTTTAAGAGGAAACTGTCACAATGCTGTGAACAGGGGTATTATCTCTGCACACTGAGGTTAAGAAATGGAGGACGCAGAGATCCTGTGCTCTAACAGGTCCTTCTTCTCCTGCAGGTGTAATTTGTACACCACCATCTACATTTTCTACATTTAGTCTACAAACACACTTCCATTTAATAGGCCAGCAGTGTTTTTTGCTTTCTCTTGCCACAAGACTAGCTTCAGGGCAGCTACTGCAGACAGGGCAGCTGTCACATTTCAGCCAGGTCTCCAGCTACCTTTGCTTCCAAGAGATTGGTCATAGCGTGGGGGCGACGCTGTTAAGATTGTCCCTTTTTCTTCCTCATGCCCTTACTCCCAAATGCAGGTCAGCCAGCATTTCTGCCAAAGACTTAATTGTACTTTCTCAGGATTGGATGCATTTCAGGCCCCCCAGTATCTCCACTGCTTGCCATACTGATTAATGCCAAACACAAATCCTTTGCTTCTTAGTTGCCTTTCCCTCCTCCCTTGACCTCTCTCCATTTTCCCCTCTTGTATTGAGGCAGTAAATTGATATTTATTTGCCTTCCTAATTTTTAAAGTTCTGCAACCTACTTTTTAAAACACATATCATCATCAGCTTAAAATTATTTTAGGAAGGACCTAAAAATGCTTCATTTTTCTCCTCTGGACACACACAACCACCTCCTGCTTCTCAGGGTCCCACAGTCTAACAGATGACAAATGGCACCCAAGCCTTGAAGAAAAGACATCAAGTTTCTTTAAGGAGATAAAACTGATGACTTCCCCTTGACATTTGAAGACCAGCATGGGAACATGCCAGAGGACAGAAGAAAGCTACAAAGCACAGCAGGTCTGTGATCTGCCTTAGCATACATAAATAAATATATAAATAAAAATACCTACAAGGGATTTCTTTCCCAGGCTGGTACAGCTTACTTATCCTTTCATGAGCTGAAGGGCAGAGATGAAAATCCTTCTCTCCGATACCTTATCCCTTTTGGCTGAGCATCTTTGCATTTCAAGACTTAGTGGGTGAAGACAGGTAAAAGTCAAACTTGTTATCTAGAGTAGACGGGAAGGCAAACAGAGGAGTAAAGAGGAGGAGGAGAGGTAAGACCAAGGAGTTGAATGAGACCCTTCTTCTCCCAGGATTGCCCAAGGATGGGCAGGCAGAGGACACAAAGTGCAGAGAGCACGATTCCAAAAGTCAAAGGGAATGACTGGGAATGACTGACGACCCTGCAGAACTGAAGTAATCACAGTAGACAGAGCTGTCATATTTTATCTGTGCAAAGACTTTTAATTTTGGAAGATCTCTTACCAGTCATGTTTTTAAAGGCATTCCAAAGAAGCACTGCACTGACCTTGGAGCTCACTTACACAGAACTCTCTCAAATCACCTCTAGAGAAAACCAAAACCTATGATATTGCCATATCAGAAAGGCAGGTCTGGGGTAATCCTTAATGGCTACAGGTTTTCAAGCGGCCTTTCAATTAAAATTTAGTAGAACATTTATAGTCTGTAACATCAAATTAATGAAATGGCTTCAAATGTAAATCCTGGATGGTAAAAATTCCTCAACATTTACGTCTCTGGATCTGCTAGACAAAATGCAGTGAAAATATTTTTAATTATCTGTACAGGTCTCCGCTTACCTAAGAAATAAAGAATAATTTTAAATATTCAAGGACATTTGTAGCAGAAATTTACAGAGCTGTAACAGAAAGTTTCTTCACGTTTAAGGAAGAGTGTAAACTCTGTTTAGTTCCACTACATTTCCAAATTCCTTAGACTGAGTTCTGATACCAGACCTCCTTTCTGTAGTAAGGATCGATCACTGACCCCAAAAGTCATAGTCTGAGTACAAGGAAGCTCAAAAAAGATTTGGAAAATTCCTACATAGTCCCAGTAACCTGGCAGTCCACCTGAGAAGGGGTTTTGCAGCCCTGGTTGGGTGTGGAGAAAAGCCACGCACATACACTTAACGTAAAAGCGTCAAGGTAACACAGGGTATTTCTCTGTGCGTATCCAGGATGCACAAATAAATGAGACAAAAAATGAACATAGATCTTGGAAATTTCTGTATAGGTGAGGCTGTATTGGATCCAGTAAGCTGAACTCTAAGGCCTGATATCCTGGCAGCATTAAAAACTGTAATAAAATTCCCCCTCACTGGTTTTCCTTTGGTGTGCAGAGCACGTAAGCAGGATCCAACTTACTTATCAGTATTAAAGAAAACAAAAGAAAATTGCAATTCTAGGAGGAAATTGTGTGGTGCCATTCTTCAGCTGTGGACGGAGCACTCATATCTTTCATTGCCAACAATCCATAAAACTCGCTGTTAAGCACTCAGTGTCCAGAAGGCATGAGAGGTGTCAAGAAATGCTTTATGCTGTTGCTAACACACTACAAAAGGCTTGATCACTAGATTAAACTAGAGAACAGGATGGCACTCTCCGGAAAGAAATTTGGATAAGAACAACATGGTAGCAAACAGAAGAGCTTTGATTTCTGTAGAACAGGATGGATTAAAAAAGGCATCCACAGACTGTCTTTCTCTCAATCAAAGAATCCAGATGGACAAATGGATCAAGCAGGAGCTGCAACTGACTGCTTCCAGTCACTTGCCTGATGGAGGGGCTTTGGCTGTCAAAACCAGATTGGGATAACAAAGGTTATGTTTCCTGGCACTCTGTTCCAGCCTTATCCCTCAAACAGATGCAGCGGGTCAAAGCACTTTTCCTTGCTGATCCGCTATTCAAACAAGTATGGCTTCAGGACAACTTTAGCTTGTGCATGGGTGCCCATAAGCCCAAGAAACTGTAAGGGTAGACAGAAATCACAGGAGGATGGATGTGTGCTTTTCCTAAAACTGTACCCTTTCTTTCTTCGGTATCTGGGAAGAAGGGAGAACATGCAGCCGTGCAGCTTTGCATCACCCAGCGCTTCCTCTTGGCCTGAGGAAATCCTAGCAATGTGTCAGCTTCACATTACAGGAATGGCATCAAAGATGCACAATGCAATGGAGAGCAAGGCCTCCAGCTGGGAAGGACGTGTCCCTGGTCAAGTCAGCTAGGATGGAGCACATTCACTGGGGAGGATTTTAAGGGAAGTGATAAAATAAGGACAGAGTAACTGAGACAATGTCAGCAACATTTTAGTACTTTGCAAAAGCTCCAGGGAGAGTCGAGAGAATCCTTCTGATGAAAGAACCTTAAAATACGAACAAAACAAAATGGTCCATCTTTGGAGGCTACAAACATCTTTTGTTTCTCAAATCTGGTTAGAACTGGAAAAACACCGAGCTAGAACCAGAAAATGTTGCACATCTTTCAGGAAATACTACCTTGATGTATCCAGAATAGATAAAAGAAACCCAATTAAACTTGAAAAATCTGAAACTCTCAGATAAAATACTTTTGAATGCTAAATGGAATTTGTGAAGCTCCATTGCCTTAACCTCCACTAATAAGCTGCTCAATAAACTTCATGAAAACATATTTTATGTACTGATAGCATCTCAAAGTATGAAAGGTTTTGCAGTTGTTCAGCAATCAGTTACCAGCTGGATTATGGTCCACTAATGCTGTTAGATTTCTGCAAGACAGAAGGCAGCTTTTCAACCATTTGTTATTTTAATGATGAGGAATCTCACCATAAGCCTTGTTAAAACTTCATTTAATCCATTACAAAAGAAACAAAGACATTTAGAAGTGAACATAAAAAAATCTCAATCTATCAGAGCAGAAATTATAGGGTCTAGGGAAACTTTTAAGGAGCATCCATGGAATAAAATGGCCCTGCTAATTGAGGAACTGTATCTTTTCAGGTTTGACATTTAGGGACTGTCTTCAACAGGGACTGAACTACTCTGCATGATAGCACTCATAATGACAAAGAGAAAAAGGGAGAACCTTTACAAAGTTGCAACGAAATCACTCCATGTGTTCCAAATATCACCCAAACATTTGCAAGTGTATTTTTTACTGAATTTTCTTCCAAAAATGTCTCAGAGGGAACAGAGGGTGCAATCTCCCTGCCCCTAGATCATGGGGAAATTTGTCTCTGCAGAGATGACTTCTTTGGTGCAGTAGCAGTCCTAGGAGAGAACCCAGTGAGAGGTAAATGTGCTACAGAAATTTGATTGTCCTGCTAGCAGAGGCAGGATGTGAAATCAGTTCAATGAATTTCATCGTGTACAGCCCACGAAACTATGACTGCTTAATTTTTGCTAAGCCTAGGAATATGACATCCAAGGCAAGTAGGTGATAGCTGTGCTCCTTTGCCACTGCTCTCTTAATTTGCAAAGTACTCTTGCAGATCTGGAAGAGGCATTTCCATGGGGTCCTCTAAACAGAAGCAGTCATGCCCTGGACTCCCTGGTCCTTCTTTAGCATACCCCATTCCAGATTTGCCGCATTGCTTCCTATACACCAACTGAGAATAAACACACAGTGGCTAGAATAATCTCTTTTTATAATATCCAGAAAGTATCCAAAGCAATATATTACCTGAATGAATGTTTATTTTACAGCTAATACATTAAAGGTAGAAAGTGGCTATTTCTGAGTGCACAAAAAATGCATTTTCCAAAGGATTGAACATTAACTTCAGCCCTTCAATTACCCTTGCAATTCTATACCTGCAGAGCAACATGCCAAAAATTTGCAATTGGTAGTTCAACAAACAAGCCTAGATTTGTGCTTATGGGTGCAGGTGAAAGGTTTATCCTCAAAAAGTGAGGCCGCTTACTGAAAAAGACTGAAATGCTGTAACCTCAATTCTCCAAGATCTCCAGAAGCAGCAATGACATTTACAGCACAGCTTTTCGTATTCCTAAGGGAAGGACATGTTATTCCAACTCCCGTGATTACTGCCTCCTTCACCAGCTCTAATGAAGTTGCCATTTGCTATTGCAGGAGTTAGGCGAAGCTCCCCTTGAGTGGTTTTTTCCTTCAAGGATTTCTCCAGAATTGAGTTTATTGGCTAAGCCCCCTACTAAACTGGGAGAAAGTTCAGGACCGTCTGTCAGGCCTTGAACCCATTTAAATTAATGATAAGGAGGGCATGATCTATCATATCTATCTGCTTTCTTCTCTTTGTTTGAGGGAGATGGAAAATATTGGCTTAAGTTATATCTGTTTTGAAGGTCCAAGTACCAAGAAATTATAAATAAATAAATATGTTTTTCAGCTTGAATACAGCACATTAAATGTTAAATATCCCAATTCTATGTATAAAAAGAAATTGTGCTGCTTTGGGTTCTTCTGATATGTTTGATGTAAAAATATTCTCCAGCTCCCACACTTCTCCATATCAAACCAGAAGTTTACCAGATGTCCAGCTGTTTTGAGACCTGTCTTCAGCTTGGTTTCCTAAAGAAAGTTTTGAAACAAACTTCATAAGTTGTTTCTCAAAGAACTACTTTTTAAAGTTCCTTTCCCCCCAAGCTTATAAAATATTAACATTTGAAATAATTTTACATAATATTGCTCTTGCAAGAAACTGATGAAATGGTAAATTAAGTGCCATCTAGACTGGCTAAGGAGTTTTTGATAAGGGAGTGATTTTGAATGAAAAAATGGATAGTTAATTCAAAGTCAATTAAAAATGGAATTACAAAGTATCTAGATGAGAATCACATAATGGATATCAGTATGAAGTCTATAAAGGAAAATCAAGCCTGAAATTCTTCTAAAGGGTCAGCAAAGTTTTGAAAACCAACTTTACCAAAAACTTTGACTTTTTTTAAGCCTTTCCTGCAGCTTTTCATAAGACTTCATTAATGAAACTAAACAGTCATGGACTCAGAAACAGGAATGAGTTCTGAATCTTAACTAAGATTCTAGTTTCTTAACCAAGGCACAAAATTTAAGAAATGGCCATTTTTCATTTTAGCATAATATTAACAGGAGTTGTCCCAATCTTCTACAATAAGACTGGCTGAATATAATTTCCAGAATACATGATTTTGCAGATCAGATTCTGCTCTTTGTTTACCATAATAAAGGGAAATAATTTTAAAGGAACTAAATCTGTTTACTCCCAAAATAATCAAGACTAAAGTTTAACCTAGAGAGTCCAGCAGAAGATCAAGCAAGAGAAGTTGAAAGAACCTCTTGTGAAATCATATGTCACTTCAGAGCACTCAGGGTGACTGCAGAATAATGTGTGCACATATGTAAATATTTTCTTTGAAATAATCAAAATCCATCTCAAAAAGAAGTTGAGGTTAGCAATAACTGACCATTTTCCTTTCCCCAAAATTGCATACTATGTTCTTAAAGAATCCTATCATTACAGTCAATTAAGTGTGTCCAAAGATGCCCACCAACAGAGACCACCTGCTAGGAACTGGAGAGAGATAAAAACACTCAGCTCCTTCCTGTTACTTAACTGATCCACAAATGTCAGATCAAGCCCTTGTTCTTCCAGCTCATGGGAAGAAAAACGGTCTAAACTAATTTTCATTTAAACTTCTTAATGCACTGCACCAGTTGTTTGTCACATCCTGACATGCTGTCATGTTGTTTTACAAGATGATGTATTGTAACATGATATGAAGTGAACGTATTTCATTTAGAGAAATGCACTAATGCCTTTAGACTCTTGAGGAGTACACAGGTAGTTGCATTATTTCTTAGCATCTGATCTAAATATATTAGAACAGTTTGAAACATGGAGTAAACTACCTATGTTGCTTTCAAACTATTCTGGAAATTATTGCCGCATTCACCTCATGCACTCTAGAGGTGCAGCACACTTGTACCCATCCCACCAAATGCAAAAAGCGCTTGACTATGCTGGGTATTGCACAAACTCTTTGCAATCTAGAGTCAATTTCTGTTTATAAGAATCAAAAAACAAACTCTCCTGAAGACTGTAAAGTTTCTAACTCATCCTTCTTCCTGGAACATAAGGAGGTTTATTTTACTTGCACAAGCCCTTTTATACGTATTCAGTGGAAGGAGTTACTCATATTTATGATGACAGTAGTATCTAATGCTACAGAAGCTATCATATTTTCACTAAAAGAAACTTCAAAAGAAGTCCCTAAACTTCAAGAGGAGTTGCCCATATTTTTCCAAAGAATCCCCAAATAAATCCTTGAAGTCCAGTTGAAACTTCATAGTTGATCTATCTACAATCTATATGATGACCAGAAGGGGTTACCCTGTCTCTCTCCCTGCTCGCTCTCCATAACAGCTCCTACCTTTCGCTTCTCCAGGGTTAGATGCACACTGCATTGGTTCAGTTTGCTACTCTGACTGAAAGCTAAACTTTGTTTGCAGGGCTCATTTTTAGTTAGATCAAAGGACAGATACAACTCACCATGAGACTGCACAAATGTTAAAGCTGTAGGAAAAGGGGGAGGAAATACGTGGTTAGCAGCATGGGAAGGAAGGAGCACTATTCTTTCATTGCTATCTGCTGCAGAAACTGAAATTCATAGGCATGAGACTGAAATTACATATATTTTATCCCCAAGTATTACCAAGGGAAAATACATGCATTGTGTGCATCGTCTTCAACTTTAAAGAGTGCATTTGTGAAAGATAGTTCGAATTTCAGTCAATCGTTATTGTAGCCTTTTCCAATTTCTGTGATTCTGTAACTGGACTCATCTCTCATCGGTGCTGTTAAGCAGAAAGTTGACAGTTATTGAAAGAATATTCTTTTACTCTTGCCACAAATAGTATTTCAGACTCAGAGACAGGATTCTTAAAACACCCACTGAGCTTTGACTGTAGTCTGAGGAAAGCCATAGCATAAACAACACTCCTTAATTTGTACAGCCCACAACATGGCTTCCCACTTAATCCAGGAAGATTAATTAGATAACAGCTAATCGATTAACTAGATCAGTTACACATGGTCCAGGGGATCTCTAGATCTTTAAGTTCATAGTTTCACTGAAGTAGACAATGACTTCCAGCTGGATATCAAAAAGATTTGTTTAAATGACCACCCCCAGCCCTGCTAATAGCCGTGTTTACAAAGATGACCAGCCAATGGAAGGCTTCTTGAAGTGCTAGATAAAACACCCCATTGCTCTCCAGTTCCTGAAACCATTACAATGTAATCCAAAACAAGTGGATTAATTGTGCTGATTGATATGACACAATATAACTTAATATCTTGAAAACAATTTCAACCAGTACTGAAAGAGGTACTCCCCATGACTAATGAGCCACCGTCTAACCAGTGCATCCTGCTGGGCAGGAGATCAGCATGAAATGCTAAAGGGGGACCTCCAAAGGAAAGAGAAGAGGCCTTCTAAGTTAACTTCACAGAGAAGCTAAAGAATCATAGAATCGTTTAGGTTGGAAAAGACCTTTAAGGTCATCAAGTCCAACCATTAACCTAGCACTGCCAAGTCCACCACTAAACCCAGGAGATCCCTTTGCAAGCAGGGACAATTTCACAGTCAAGATTCTCACTAGTGCAGCAGAGTAAAAGAGGTGAAATACGACAAAACTTCACCAGCAAAACATATTTAACTCATTCACACAAATAACGCTAGAGGTGGGCTCTGGAGGGAGCACAAAGCAATGTCATGCCCCAAGACAATCCTCTAAGCATACTCCCTATGCATCAGCATTGATTCAGCCACACACCTGCCATCTACTTACTGAGCTGTAGGAAGTCAAGCCCCATACTGTGACCTTTCTGACCAGTGTCTTACTGGGGCTGTCTGAAAAGCGTAACAACATAACCAGAAAAGTTAACCGTATCCCCGAGACACAAAGGAAAGAATAACTCTGTCTCCACCTCAGCTGCTCTCTCACATGGTTATCCCTTCCAAACCAGAAAGGTAGATTTCTTCAGCTGAGAGCACTTGACAGAGTTGCCAGCCACCCCGATGGTGCAGACTGACTGCTAGTTTGGTGACATATTCTTGCCATCACCTGCAGAAATACTCTCTTGCCCCAGCAGTGGCTGCAGGATTTGACTGTAGCTGACAGTAGACTGTAACATCTAATGGACTTGCGCAGAGTGTCTGAACGCCTAAGGACTTCTGTCATGTGTCAGTGCCGCTTATGTTACGAGATCCATTAGGAGTGCAATGACCTAAAGAAAGGTCAGCTGTCACAACTAATGCCAGAAATGCCACCTTTGCTTAAAACTATTTTGCACCAAACTCCCTAGCTAACTGGATGGCACTGATATCCTTGCCTTAAAGCCAAATACACGTCACATTGGGCTGGCACACATGTACGGATGTCATTTGCTGTAGCAACACGAGTGCTAAGCTTTTTTTCAAATTGGCCTTATCAAAGTCCAATGGCAGCATCACCATCCCTGACACTTCTTTTGGGAAGCACTTGGACTTCTTTGGTCTTTCACTAGAGCCATGTTACCAGAGAGCTCTGCAGCTGAACCAGCAAAGTCCTACAAGAGGTACTGTGTGAGTTTCTAGATAGAAAACAAGAAATCCTACTTCTCTGGCTCTCATTGCTGAGTGTCCCATAAGAAACAATAGCTCTGCCCACAACCGGGACAGAGGAACAAGATACAATAAGCATAGCAAATTAAATCAGAAGTAACTGCAAAAAAGTTAGCTGAGTTACAGCACAGAAAACAGAATTAGAGGCAAGGCAGAATCACCACAGTGTAATTACTGTTCTGGTGGATGGACTTGTATGCGTAAGGTAATCCGATTCAGTCTGAAAGCCTGCTTCACTGGACTACGAGACCACTGAAAACTGTTCTGAGGTTTAGAAGGTGCTAATTCACAATTGATTCATTCTCAGCTGACAGAGTCAAGGTGTTAATGACAAAACACAACTGCTGTGTTAAACTTGCAGGGTTAGATTCCAGCTTGACTACTATCCATGCAAAAACTGCGATTGACCTCAGTAAGGCAGCTATGACTTGACTATGAACTGTTATACTCTTTTATGTTATGCATATTATAAAAGCATTCATGTTTCATAGTCACCATGTAACTATCTACTACTCTCAAATCCTGGTATTTTTGAATACCTGACATGCACCAAAATAATTAGCTTCAGGCGAGGTGAAGTTATTTTTTGTGCCTAGTTACTGCTTTGTTTGGATTATTTAGGCAGTAACACTTGCATAATAGCCAACATTGCTCATCAATTTGAGTAACCGCAAAATGAAGACTTAAAATAAGCTATTTTAAACCACAATAGTGGATTGTTAAGTAGCCAGGGAACATTGACATATCACTTTTTATATTTTCAGTCCTTTGAACTAGTTCTGTAAATTATAAAAATAAATTCAAGACCTAACTGCCTTGTCAGAACAGATTGGGTCTGTATTGAACTGTGCTATTTTGCAATAGGGATTGAATATGGTTTAATCTTGTCAAAGTAGGTTTTATTACAGTGTGCTCCAGACAAGTGACCTTGACACACATGGAAGAGAGATGGCATTAACTGTGATCATCACCCAATTGCTGGCTGAATGACACCAGAACTCAGATTTTCTTTATAGGAGTGTTGAAGTGGGAAGCTGATCTGTAGTTTATCAGGGATGGCATGTGGGAAAAGTTAAACAAAAAAATGTTTTGTGATTCTCAGCCACAAGGAAGAACATGCACTGTGCCAAAACTAAAAGCCTGATTGGAACAAGGGTACAGGAACAGAAGTTAATGAAGGGAGCACAAGAAAAGGACACTGGTAATTTTACAGATTTCTGGATAACTCCGTACTGATTTTCAGGACTGTTCTACAAGCCTCTTTAGCCCTTGTTTTCTTCTTTTGTTATCCACAATGAAGGTAAATTGCAACTCAGGGTGATTATGTCTAATAGGAAACATATGTAAGTAATGAAGAATTTGGTGCCTTAAGCCCTGATCTGGTGGCTTTGAGACTCTGAAATATGTAGTCTCTCGTCCCTGAACACCAGAAAAGAAATCTGAGTCTTGGTGCACACCTAGAAAGAAAGTGAATGACCACATCTTCCCTGGAAGTGATGGGCTCAGGTGCAGGAAAAGAAACTCAGAACAATTTCATCCCTAAGGAAATAACTATTTTGGCCAGAAATTTTGTACCTTGTGCTCAAAACTGTAGATTTAGACAATATGTTCTAGCAAAGTGGGACAGCCCAGTAAAACCAGATTGCTTATTTCTGCCAAGCTTAGGGGCAAATGTTTCACTGCTTTGAGAGAGAGCATAGGTCTGTCAAAGTGAATGTAAAAAAATCCCTCAAACCTACAGAAAACAAACATACAGGTGGAAAGTTTTGAGTCTCTAAATTTTTGGCTGCTTTCCTACCACCAGCATGACAGTTAAAAAAAAATAAAAATAGATCTCTCTATGCTTTTATGTAGTCACTTTTATTCGCTATTCATTCAATATCAACCTCTTCCACACATTCAGCTCTTCTCTATCAGAAAAAGTATAGTTCAGTTGCTCAGAAGTGGTGGTACTTGATGATTTTTGCTACTGAAAAATATGTATTTCATGAAATAGCCCAAAAAGCATTCAATTCTTATTGAATTCCTTAATGCTTTTTCAAAAGGCAAATTTCAGTGGCAGAAATCAATGTTTCTGAAGGTGGCTCATTAAGGACTAGAAAAATGTACACTTCTATTCATAAATGATCCGGAAAAAGAGATGAATAGTGAAAAGACAAAGTTTGCAGGTGATACAAAATAATTCAGGATAATCAAATTTAAAGCAAACCATGAACTATTGCAGAAGGAATGTGCAGGACTCGGCAACTAGATGATAAAATGGTAGATGAAATCCAGTTTTGCTAAAGAAAGCATTGCATGCTGGGAAAAATAACTGTACATGCAAATCAATAGGCTCTACATTAGCTATTGCCATTCAGTGTAAGGATGCTGGAACCTTTAGTTAGCTCCCAGCGAAAATCAGATCAATCCTCGACAGTAACCGAAACAGTTAGAAAAATATCTGGAATTGTTAGGAAAAGTTTAAAGAAAAAAAAAAAAAGTAAGGCATCATTAATGCATCTGGGTGAGACAAAAGAGGACAAATGGCTTCTGAAGGGGTGCATGTGCTGCTATGGAGGAGAGGTCTAGCAGGACTAATAAACACAATGACCCAAAGGCACCAAGCTTGGGTCCTTGGCAGCAGAAGATAGGAGCAGAAGTATTGCTCTACACATGCCCTGATGCCTATATTCCTTTCCTAAATAGTTGTTCTGATTTTTCTCTTCACCGCTGGGAAGAGAACCTGGGGCTACATGGACCCATCCCTCCCAGGCATGGCCAATGTCACAGCATGAGAGAAATCTCAAAATGTGTCAGAAAAATATGGAAAGTAGAAGTCTGTTAGTTGTCTGTAATTCAAAACCATCCAATAAGTCTGTTCCAAATTTAGCGGAAGGTGCTGGTGCTTGGAACATCTGAAGTAAAACTATCACTTCTCCATTGCTCCCAAAGTGTGTTTTGTTGGAGGGGTGGGACAGGAGCAGTTTGTCTTTTCAGCTCTTCAGAGATATACATTCAACTATGTTTGAGGTTACTGGAAGTGGAAAACCAAATTTCATTCTTGATTGATTTTTTCAGTGAATGGAAATGCTCATTTAATTGTTTTTTAGTATTTGACCTTTCTATTTCATTTGGTTAATCTTCACGATGATGAAATCACGTTAATGATATTCACACAGGGTAACTGTTGAAGGCTAGAGCATGAATGCCGATTTTTCTACAATGTTCTGCTGCTGTGGACACCCTAGGAATGAAATCAGATTGAAAAAAGAACCTCAGCTTTTGGTGCTTCTGAGAGACTAATTAAATTTAATTTTCTTGTAGCCCATGATTAGTCAGGGGTCAGGGGGTATCTGTACAGGACACGTATGGAAATCCATCTTTCGGACCATGCAGAGCTGCTGAAGCTGAACACAAAAGTGAAAACGCTCAAAATAATTTCCTTGGCAAACATTATAAAATATTTCAAGTTATATGAAGATTGTCAACTCGCCCAACAACACAACAGTTTCAGAGGCATTCTTGTGGGACAAGGTACGAAGGGCAGAACACCTTCACTGCCAGTAATGATGGGACTGCAGCCAGGTCCTCTACACTCTGCCCAACAACTCATGGCAGTGTTTTTGCCTGGTCTCACATTGACTTCACACATGTGGCTGGCTGTCTTTGCCTACTGCCTGAGTTTCCAGGTCATTCTGGGTACCTCTGAAGGATGAAGGACATGTCCTACCTTGAACCTGGGAAGATTTCACCCTGAAAAATGGCAAGTATTTTGCTTTACATAAAAAAAGCTCCCACTCTGTAATAGGAAGCATTTGACAGGAATCAAGTGTACTAAAAGAGACACCACTTTAAAAAACTAATACGCAACAGATGCAGATTCTCATAAAGGTCCTCCATTCTGAAGACAGCAGCATGCTCAACAATCTATTATTAGGAGGCAGTTACACAGCACTGAGAAGAGTCATCATCCCAGCTAGCTGTGTGGGTCCGCATGTCCCTGACGCGACCCTGATTTGTCCCATGGTCCAAAGATTTCCTTCATGACTATAAGCTTTAGAGACCTTACATCAAACACAAATTTAGCCCATGGAGTACAGGTCATCAGTCTGAAAAGAAAAATACAAGACACCAGCGACTCCAACCTGATTTGGGCTAAGAGATTCCTCACTGGTTATCAGACAGCTTCTGGTACCCCATAGCAATGGAATTTTAAGTCCTAAAGATCTTGTGCCATTTTTCAGGTTTTCCTGCAGACTTTTGTGAAGAAGCTAGCTTGATTTCAGAGGAAACCTCTTTGCTGCCTCTGCCCACAGAGAGGACAAAAAACTGGTTGCAGTCATTTGGCACCTTCACTACCTCTTTGTGCAAAAGGTCAAAAATGCTGCAGAAACATCAGTGATCTAAGCTGCCCCTCAGAACCATCTTGCTAGGCTGAAGAGTGCAATACAGCAATATCAAGCACAGTGCTCAGACCTCCATGTAAATTCTCAGATGATCACCTGGAACAGTTACAGTATATAGTCACCGCCTGTCCATTTACTTTGTCTGATGCTGCTACTCACTCACAGTATGCACTAGGGTGGAGGTCCCATCTCAGGCACATGCGATGGTGAGATTGAGCCCTCCCACCCTCCTTTGTCTTTTGGAGCAGAGCTCTGGAATTTGTTAAACCAAACTTGCAGAGTGGTTTGGCCCCATTATGCAAGGGGGAGGCATAAGAAAAAAAAAAGACAGAGAGAGGCAGAGTTCCTTAGGGATCAACATGTTCAATGATCCCTTCAAACCACCACAAAGCTCATTTACTAAGCCCCATAGGCTCTCATTAAATTTCTTTGTCAAAATATTTGCCTTTATAAATTCACCCAGGGGTATGTTTGTTCTGCTTTTCAGCCAGCCAGAATTGTAGTGGGGCACTGAGCAACTGCTGAAATTTTATTGGCACCCACTTTTAAGCACCTTTTGGGCAGTAGCTCTGCTCCTGTGAATAACTGGCATATAGTACCTAATTTAACCTACTAAGGTTAAAGTTCCTCAATTCCTTTTTTGTCAACTACTTAGCAAATTAATTCTTTTTGAGAAACCTCAGTTCATACACAATAGGATAACAATTATGTGCCACTGTGGTTTGGCAGAACAGAGTCAGGCACAGTTGGGGTAGAAAATTACTTTCTGTGCTTTCAAAACATTGGAAAGAAACGAGCAAGAGAAATCCAGCAAAAAGTGAAATTTTATATAGATACACACACCTATCAACCACTCCTGTTTTGTCTAATCTATAAACTTGCTGAGGGTGCACTCTGTCCCATCATCCAGATCAGTAACGCAGATGTTAAACAGCACTGACCTCAGTGTCTGTCCCTGGGGTGCAGTTAGTGACTGGCCTCCAGCCGGACGTTGTGCTGCTGATCACAACTGTTCGAGCTAGGCAGTTCAGCCAGTTTTCCATCCACCTCACTGTCCACACTATGTTAGTCTATCAGTTAGGGTGTCAGGGGAGATAGCGTTGAAAGCCTTGTTAATGTCCAGATAAAAAAAAGTCCACTGAACTCATTGTTTCATCATAGAAAGCTATCAGGTTGACCAGACATGATTTTCCCTTTCTAAATCCATATTGACTACTCCCCAATCACTGTTTGCTTAAATGAACCCTAACCTCTTCTCCCTCCAGCAAGGATAAGTATTCCTCACTCCAGACTTTTCTACTG
>NW_009605359.1:0-2876 GCF_000690535.1 Cariama cristata | reverse complement strand
CTGAGGGTAAACCTTATGAGCAAAGACCAAGGTGAAGATGGCACTGAGGATCTCAGCCTTTCCCATGTGCTTTGTCACCAGGTCCCTACATGGATTTATTTCTCTTTGGCTAAGAACAAGCAGCAAAATATTGCTGTAATTGTTCAGAAATGTATTTGTCTTCCTGCAGCCATCATTTACTAAGCCCCATAGGCTCTCATTAAATTTCTTTGTCATAACTTAAATCTCCGTGTTGCTATGATCTGCATGTGGACAGGACATCCTTGTACACAGATCACTGCAAACTCAGAGCCTCAGTGCACTTCTTGTACTGAAGAGAATATCTAGGAAAGTCTGCAGCTTTGAAACTTGACCAGGACATGCTAACTGCTTGGGTTGGCTGGAGTCCCTTGCCTAATTCAACTGGACCAGACAAAAAGGGCATCTGAACTGCAGGCTTCCCTTCTTTGAGAAATGAATTATATTGCCAGGGCAAAAGTACACTAAAAGGAATTTGCTTTTGTCTTCATTTTGTCTTAGTTTTGTCCTGAAATGGTGTGGAGGCTACAGAGGAAGAGAAATAAAGGGAGGATAAAGTCAGGGTTTACTTTCAGCTACTTCTCCTTTATGGAGGCAGGAGCTAAACAGTTTTCAGCAGATTCACTCTCAATTTGTGCCAGGGTAACAGAGCAGTGTGGGAAGCTCTTTGAATAAAAGTTACTTCCAGGTCTGTGTAAAGCAGTTTCCCTGAGCAGAAGCAGCTGTAATGCATGACATGCCATGCTGAGCCCTCAAGGTTTCCCCTGGAGTTCCACCAGCATCTCTGACACTTGGTATAGCTGAGAGAGAAAGCAGTGAAGGCACGACTGCCACCGAGAGGCAGCCATACATTCCCTTAGTATTTGGGAGCCTTAGGGGAGTACAGTACCAGCTGAAAGGTTAGGTATTTCCCTTGCCATACAAAAATGACATTATCTGGTGCTGAGAAGGTACATGGCACAGGCATGTGGTGCTCTGGTGGCCTCCAGCCTCTGGAGTTGCTCTTACCTGAGCAACATGGATAAAGCAAAGTGATAGAAAACAGTACCATCTTGTCTCACAAGGAGCCTTTTGCCCTGCTTTCCCCAAATTTGGCAGAGGTGCAGGAATCTCATAGGTATTAAGTTCCTTCAAATTCTGTGGAATAAATGCACCTTGCTGCTGGAATGAGACACAGAGGCTCAGAGAGAAGAGGCAACTTTCAGTGTTGCAGCCCTCAGGCACTCTGCTTCTCAAGACACCCCTGGTTTTTTGTGTGTATTCACACAATACCAGAAATTGAACATGAAAGGGTGGAAGGCATGTGTTTTAGCTGTATCTACTGTACTAGAGAAATTGTTAATGAAGTTTTTAAGTAAAAAAAAAAAAAAATTCCTATAATCTTCTAATATATTTCTCTCTGCCACATTCTCTTCTATATGCAATTCCCCCTCCCCAGAACACTTATCTAATCAATCCTGATCTGTCAGTCCACTGGACACAATTTTGTCTTCAGCATGCATTCTTATCATTAAGGCATCAGAGGCTTATATATATAGAAAACAAACAGATAGACACCAGGTGTCTCAAAAACCGTCCCCTCACACATTTCTTCAAAAGCCCAAGATACTAAAATGCACAGAACATTGACAGAGTACCAAAAATCAACTCGAGTATGTTTGACTCTTCTGTTGATTTTAATTGAATGGTCTATATCTTCAGGCAATTTCATTATTCTCCCAAGAGTTGGGAAGCTAAATGAAAGACAAATCTCGTTAACCTCTGACCATGAAAATCAATAAATTTCAATAAAATTTAAGTTAATTTGTTTCCAAAGGATCCCACATCTTGTCTCTAGTATCATGTGCTCCAGAGCTAATCAGCTATGAGATATTATATTTTTCCAGATCATTTTTGCCAACTTAGCTACAAAGCCTTTAATTTTACCTGAAACTACAGGAATCCTTGTACATATATGAAAGACAGTTACTCTCAAGATCATGTGGGGGTAGGAGCAAACAGTATCCAACTTGCACTGTCGCTCTAGAGTAGCTATGAATACAGGGCAACTACTTCAAAGAGCACTACTCTTATTTTTAGTTCTGTTTAGGGTCATTGATTCTTCTTCAACCACAGAATTGATTTCTACAAGTTCATGTTACGCACTTTATCTCACAGAATTCTGCAACCACTGAATACAAAAGTACATTCCTGTTTTGAATAAAAGTGCCAACCTTTCCAGCACAACACTGGAAAAAGCTGAACATGGACTTGTTTCTGTGGATGCACCAAAAGCAAAGGGTGAAACAAATGCTTAATATTTCTTCCAACTCACCTTCTGTCAACAGGAAACAGCAGCAACTGTGGTACTCTGTGAACGAAGTGCTTAAGCTATTAGATTCCTCCAAGCAGCAGGGAGAGGATATTTGTATAGATCCCTGCTATACAACAAGAGGAAATCCATTCCTCACCTCAGTGTAGCACAAAATACAGACATTTCAGACCAGAAGTTGGTGTCTGCAGAAAGAGGAAATATAACGTTGCTGGAGTGTGGCAAATATTGATAAGAAAAGCAGATCAGTGAAGGGAAGAATCAAGCAGTCCCCCTAAATACAACACACAAATCCCCACTGGAATTCTACCAAGGTTACAGGAACAACACCAGTTTACAACAGAGCTATCACCACTAATACAGAAATTGATCTTTCTAATTCCTGAGCTAGGTTGGGCGCTAGATTATAAGGCTTCAGAAACAACATTTATGAAGAACATATTAGCAATAAGAACCTTTCCACGTCATTGGGGAACAAGACCCTCCAACGGCTCTCTGAGAAGGGAGCCCCTGGAAATTTGTCAAGTACATCATAAAAAAGGAATAA
>NW_009605358.1:29353-41464 GCF_000690535.1 Cariama cristata | reverse complement strand
GCGAGATACGCGGGGACTGAGCCAGGCCCACGCGCTGGTTTCGGATGGGAAACCGGTTTCAGATGGGAAACTCCGAGGGCCCGGGGATTCGGAGCATCCCGCACGATGACATGACGCTGACGGTCATTTTCTGTGGCTTGTTTAAAGGGTTCATTAAAAGATCTGCAGTTGTCAAAGGGAAGCCTCAGTCAGAAGAACCCACCAAGATGCATCGAGAGAGTGTTTGCTTCCAGCTTACCCCACCGAGCACTTTTTTTTTTACCTCGAGGACGTTAGCTTTGCTTGAGAAGCTGTAACTGCACTTTAAAGAAAGCGTTCTCCTGCTCTTAGCCTCAACTTAGTCGTGGGAACAAGACAAGAAATCAGATAGGCACCCAAACTCTGGAAAAGGAGTATTTTTTACGTGGAACCAGAGAAACATCTCCTAGAGCAGTCAGCTCAGCTCTCCTCAACTGCAACATTATTTCCTTGCGTTTAGCAGACTTTAGATGAACCGAATACTCCGTATTTTAGCTAAGAGGGCTCTCGGCACGCTTTCAGGAGGACTATCCCCACCGTTCAGCCTTCCAGTTCAAATTTCCAAAGACATTTTGCTGCTTCTCTCGACAGTGCAGTGACCACAGTCCACACAACGTTTGGCACCTAATTCCTGCCAGAAATACAAAGCATCTTTAGCAAACACGGGCAGTAAGCCGCACTTCAGGAGCTCCTTACCGGCCCAAGTCTCGTTGAAAGTCACCGGGATTAAGTGCCTAAGTCACCTTTTGAAAAGGGCTGTACCCTTCTGAAGGTAGATACGCGTCGCAGCGCACGTAGGCATGACCAAAGTAGCTCTGGACCTCTCCGTCGTGGAGCCAACCAAAGCACGTCAGCGGGCTCTACCCACCCAAGCCCTTCCCAGGGGATTTTGGGGACACTGAATTCTTTGCCTCACCCCTCTCCTTCCCTCAAAACACCACTCTTACGCCTCTCTGGATGCAAACAGGAGCAGGACGGAGTCAAGTCTTCCGAGATGCATTTACCCCCCCTGCAGAGGTGAACCGCGGGGACGCACCAGCCCGCCTATCGCTTCGGTCCCCCTCTCCATTTCTACCATCCCTTTTAATTTCATCTTCCTCAGTGCATCCCCTGAAATGGGACCGCTCAGCCAAACCGCATGTCATGGCTTGAGGCAGCGGGGGTGCCACCGTAGCAGCCCAACACCTTACGAGCACGTGTGCGAGATGGGAAATCCTCATTCCGTGGCCAGAGCACCTGAAGCCCAGAAGGTTTTCAAGGGACTCGTCCGAGACACGACGTGGTGGCACAAGGAACAGAGGCGAGACACTTTGCCTCCGCTTGAAGACAAGCTGTTCCCACCCCTCTCTTCGGTAACTCATAAATAGCTACCCTGGACCTTGCCCAGATCTCTCCCCCCCCAGAATACCTTGCTTTAAATTATTTTTCCCATATCATCCTAGATCGTATTTCTTCTTTTATGTTTCCAAGTTGAAGTTTATTATAGTTTATTATAGTCGCCTGCATTGCTGATCATTTGTAACCCTTTCTATTATTTTCCTGACCTTGCTGCTATCAGAAATGCTTCTTACTTGGGTCCTTTTTTTCAAATTTTATTACTGTACTGCTCACCCCATCTTTCCACCAAACCCATTCTCTGCCTCGCTTTTGCTCTCGCCAAACTTGAGGCCGCTGCTGTCCCTTCTCCTTTGCTGTATGGCACCACCAGATTAACTTTTTTTCAGCCTTTTCCATACAAGCTACGCCTCTCTGTTGATGAAGAGACCCTCACCAGGTTTCACCAGCGCCAGCCACGTTGTCCTTGCCATTAGTGTTACATTTCTAGTTATTCTTGCTTCTTCCCAAAGCCTTTGAAGTCGTGTAGAGGCCATTTGATTCATTAGTACGCTCAGTCTTGCAGTAACTCTAGCTTCTGCTGTAGTTTCTGTATTAGAAGCACATGTCGGGTCTATAAGTTAGGGGAAAGCTCCACCGTCTGACTTCCCTACGCAGTTTGAATCCTGCTTTAAAAATCTTTGCCTCGCTGAGCTTGAGTGGCTGGTGGCCTTCTGCCCTGGGTCTCCGTACCTGGGAACGCCGCCTCCTCCTCCTCCTCCCTCCTGGGATGACAAACTCTCACGAGCAGTATGCTTTCTCTTTCTGTGCGTCTCCGGACTGGAAGGTTTTATGACAGTTGCATGTGTTTGCAGTTCTCATCACAGTTTTCCAGAAGAGCTGCTGTTATCTCGAATATTTCCTTACCGAGATGTCACTGAGCTTCACGTAGGTTGAGATCCACCGGCAGCACTCTTCGCTAGAGGCCCTTACGGCACCTTTGTGGGCCTTGTTGGGTTGGGAGGCAGATAACCACCTCATTTCTTCTTCTGGCCATCGGGATGTTGAGCCAGGCTTCTCCATGAGGGACCACCTGAAAGGATCTCTTGCCTTCTTGACTCAGGTGGCTCCTCCCAAAGCTATGTGCCACGTACTAGTCTCAAAAAGCGACGGTGGGGGCATCAAAGATATAAAACGTGGCTTGACACACATTCCTTGCTTAGTCTTGCTGTGCTGTCCTTCGTCCCCATGGAGCGCGGCTCCTGGGTCTTCACCACCTTTGGTTGTTTCTTCACTGCCCGGTGGGTTTGTGCGTTCCTCCAAGCGCACGATGAGACCATCACAAACAACCACTAACTCTCAGAGGAACCTTACCTCACGAGTGTATTAAAACCCACGACGTTTCGAGTAAGAGACCTCCTAAGAAAACTCCGCCGCGGGACCACTTGTTGCTCAGGGCGTCTCGTTTATTCCATTCCCTCTTTCCACTTTCCAGTGCTTTTTCTAAAGCTCTGCTTACCTGCCTGTCTCTTAGTACAGATTTTGTTTAGGAAGCCAAGCCTGCCTGCCTCATGTTTTCCCTTGGATCCGTTCCCTGCTCCCAGCCAAGGTTGCCTACGGATCCTGCTTTGAAGTTCTTCTGCGACACGTTGGCTGCACTCGGTGACGCGTCCCTCGGCTGACGTCACCTCGGGGGTCCCTTTCCAGCGGGACGGGAGTCACATCGCCTCCACTTGCTTTGATCAAAATTAAATCCATTTACAAGCGCCTGATGAGCCGGCACAAGCAGGCCCGCAGGTTTCTAGCCAAAACTAGCCGACATAAAAATACCCCGGCTTTAACTTCGTTTGAGTCCTTAAACTAGCTAAGATGAAGAAAAAAAAAAACAGAAGAAAACCCATCTCATTTCCATTTACGAGCACTTGCTGTTTGTTTAGCTCAAATGAATCCCTCATCATCAACTAAGCAAAATCTATGTAAGACAGGTTTAAATCAAAGTAAGTGTCTATACAGGGTTTTACCTCTGTATTTAAAAAAGTTAATTTACAATTACACTTCAAATCACTTTCCTGCTTGGGAAAGGCCCCTTTCTAGAGACCAGCTGGGCCCTGATTACAAATGGTGTTCAGCTCCAGCAGGTCTGGGTGAGGACGACAGAAGCAGATGGATCTCAGTGATGCTGGAAATCAGACTCAATCCCAGCACCTACGGCGATTCAGTCCTTCAAACTCCAGTAAAACCTGGTTTTCAAGTGCTGTTCCAGTGAAGCAGGCGGTCGCTGTGTTAGAAAAATTCATTTTTCTTTGTGATTATGTTGTGAGGCTCTGCTTGTGTTTGCTAAGTTGTTTTCCTGAACTCAACTAGCCCAGCAATCGTCTAGGAGTAAAAATGAGGGGTTTCAGCCCAAAAGATTGCCATCCACTTTACTAAATTTTTCCCTTTCAAGTATTTGTAACTATTGAGGGCTACGTTTCGGCAAATCCTCTTCAAAAGAAGGAAGGAAGGAAGGAAGGAGGAGGGCGTTTGCAGCCAGGCAACTTTGTATAATCCATCTTTTCTTTACAACTTCAAGCCCTACCACAAGGAGGACAGGTCCAACCTTGGACAAGTTGTAGAAAGCACAGTTTGAAATAAAATAAGTTTGAAGCATTAGGGAAGTACCTTCTTTATGTACTCAGTTCTTCGCTTCTCACCCATTTCCCAAACCGTTTGCTCCAGCATCCCGAATCCATGCATACGCCAGATGTGCGCTGGCCCCCGCACACACGCGCCAGCTGTGCCCCGGTACGCACCCTCCTCCCCGCGCACAGCCTCCCATTGCCCCACTGGCTTGTCACCCGCACGAGGGGGACAGCTTGACTTTGTTTCGATATTTTCTTCTTTTGACCGGTTTTCTTCTTTGCTGTTGAGCCTGCAATTTGGTCATGCTGCGACAAACGGTTAACCCTGTAGTGGGAAGCTATGAACCCCCCCCGGAGGTATTTGGTTCTATCGCCGCAGCCTCTGGTTTCGATGCCCGGGTTTTTTCTTCCCCTGCTATGACCCACGGAAACAATGTGTTATCAAATACCTCTGGGATTACCGGCAGAACTGTTATCTTGCCGAAAAGAGGGTGCAGGCTTTCATGATGGGAAGAAAAGTCTGGAATAGCCAGAATTTGAGCTCAGGCATCACAAGGCATCAGATAACCAAGCCGGTCCCTTCACTTTTGCGCCCAGTGGGGTCTAATTCCCAGGCTGGGTTTATGTCGGCGCGGGGACACAAAGGCAGAATTTATGTCCGCCAGTGTGCATTAACTCCTGTCCTGACCAGTACTAATTACCGCTAATTATGTGGGACACTGTTAATTCTTTTAGCAGCGTTACCGCTGCCCTTACGCTTCTGAAAGTGCCTTTGGGTGAGGTAGCTTACTTTGAAAAGACATTTATGTGGGGAATAAATACAGAGCAGCTAATACACCGTAAATTTACACCACGGTTAGCGGGCTTTAAAGTCTCTAAAACACGGAGGTCTCTGGGCATGAAGACAGACAAACCCTGGAGTAAGAACTACTCAATAGAAAGGGTGGCAGGATCACCCTGTGTGATCTTGGGAAAGTAATTTTGATCTGGCATTTCTCTTCTGTAAAATTGGAAAAATAGTAAGTCCCTCACCCTCTCAGGGGTATAATATTTATCTTCTCTGCCTTGCCAATCATTCTCTTTGCTTTTAAAAAATATTCTCCAAACCCTAATTGTTTTTATGTGTTTGCAGTATAGGACATAAAAGACATAAAACCATCATATTTTTCTATACTGTATTTTCCCCATTGTGTTGTACTGTTACCATGAGCACTTTGCTGTGCAGAGGCTCAGCTATTTGCTGAGAGGATGAATTAAGACATCTAAAGTGCTTCAGCATCTTGGCTGAGTGGCACCACAGAGCTGGAAGGTATCATTAGGCCAAATGGCTCTTTTCTGCGGGAGTGAGAAGCCCAGATTTTTCAATGGGTTAAGGAAAACTGGTTCACGTTCCTCTGTGCCCCCCATCCTGCGAATATAGGGCAGGAGGCCATGGCTTTGAATCAACAAATGCCCTCAAGTCTGGGTGTTTCTGTCCTGACTTGGATGTCAGGTTCCAGCCTGGGAAGGCAGGAGACGTCAGACGACCCCGGTCCATGCTGGCATCAGCATCTCTGCAGTTCAGCTCGGTACTTCTCCTTCCAGAGTCGGCACAGCCATCGTCAGGGCTCAGCAACACGGTCCTGCATGGTTTCGTTGATGTTGCCATCTCCTTCAGCAAGGATGCTCTAAGTTGGGAGGCTCTGCTGTTAGACCCACTAATGCCTGGTCCCTTTGACCCTGGCAAGGGGCTGGTGCCCACCAGTCTGTCAGATCCACAGGCCAAAAAAATATCCCAGAGGATCTGGCTCATTCATCGTTAAATGGTTAAGCGGATCTGCGAGGATTCCCAGCTCTCGGAAGTTTTTCTTAGTGTCAGGTCACGGTGTGCCGGTGTCAGGGGTGTGCTAGTGCTGACAGACGAACGACGTTTCAAAATCCGCCGGTGAAAGGCTGACTTGGTACCCTGCCAGGCTGCACGAGCTGCCGCTCCTCCACCTAGTCGGGGTACGCACCCAGCCAAGCTCTCTGCCTCCCAGGGTTTCCCATCTTTGGACGGGACCTCTGCCCAGAGATGATCTCCGTGTCCATAGTTCCTAAAGACATCCCAAAGAGATGCTTCCTCCCTTCCCCTCCAGAAGGCAGTAGGTGGGGACACCCTTTCCCTGGCATCACTCGCCACACTGGGAACACGTATTGCAGCCTTTCCCGCTGCTCTTGCAGCAATGCCCATGTCAGGCTCGGGGGTCTCCAACCTCCGGCAGGCTGCCTCTTCCCCACGCTCCTTTCTCCAGGGCCTGTGCACATATTTGGGTTTGTTTTCATCCTTTTCTTGACCATTCGGCTCCTTGGAAGCATTTTCCTAAGCGTTTCTCTCAACAATATGTCCAGTAAGCTGGAATCAGATGTACCACAAATGGTTTGGTAAGTCAGTCATCTTTTACATCTTGCAGATGGATGCCAAGGCTCTCAACTGCGTAAAGCAATTACCCATCTGCTTTTTTTGGTTTTTAGGTGAAAGAACAGGAGTCTCGTTTGTCCGAACACAGTAGTACGCAAGCGTGCGTCAGTGCTTTCAGCGGCCTGGACCTTTGGCTGTCTCTCCGCTGCCCTCCCTTTCTGTTTTTACAAAGAAGAGGCAACATTTGGCCTTTGCATTCCCATTGAACTTTTGCACTCACCCCTCTCTCAATTCCTAAAACTTTAGGCTTAATAAAAAAAAAATAAGTAAGGGAGGGAGGCTGCGTTTTCAGCAAGTTATTTCCCTTCTCCACTTTTCCCTGACACTTTCTCGCAGCAGCTCCCTGCAAACCAGCACCTGCAAAGGAGCGGGACGGCTTATTCTCTCGCTTCCCCCAGTTTTAACTCCCTTCTAACTGGACCGACTTCAGCAGAGCTGCTCTGATTTATGGGGCTGTAGGCGGTGGGACCGCTGCCTGTCCTTTCCTACTCCCTGCCGGAGAGCTGGGGAGAGACAAGCAGCATCCGAGAGGCTTGTTGGTTCATGTTCATTAACAGCAGCTGTCAGACAGCTCTCGCCGCAGCTCCACATCCTTTCAAAACCATCACGGCTTTCTACTTCGCATAGAAATACGCAGCAGTTTCGTTTGTATAAAACCTGCATGAATTAAAATTTAATCTAAGGCTATCGCTGCTCTAACAGCAATAATTTCTCTTAAAGGCTGAATACAAAGAATACTAAATGCTGTCTATAAATAAGACTGTATTTAATAGAGAAGTGATTTAATAGGCTTACTGGTAAAACCTTCCCTGCCACTTTCAACCCCAAACACAGCTCTTTTTTCCTGAGCAAAACTGGCTTGCTACGATGAGAATTCGGACCCCAGTAAACTGGGATTTTTTTTAAGGCAAAGTCACTCAACTGAAGTTTTCCTGTCCAAAAGCAAGAGGAAAAATATCTACTTAAAGGAAATATTAGTTAATCAGAAGACATGCCTTTCGTACTAGAAGCTACTAGGGGATTTAAAAGCACGTTCTAATTATAATAGTTCCCTAATTATCTGCCTAACATCTCATTTTTCTGTCTAATCCCACTTTTAATTATATAGTACCTTTTTTTGCCCATCACGCAACTGAAGCACTCTATTTTACTGAAAATAAATCCTTTTAACTGGCGATGTCAGAGAAGAAATACTGTCACTGCCTCCTGGAACGTGCGGGCAGTCTGGTAGGGAAATGCCTTGCCGGTGGTTCTGGAGAAAGCGCCGGGATGTGCCCTTTACAAACAGGCTCATTTAAAGCCTTGCAGGTTTGCTCAAGCGAGAGAAAACGCTCTAAACCGCACCGTGCTCTGCAAACGCATCCGGCTGCAAAAAGTTTTCAAGTATTCAGCTTTGTTTTTCAAACTCTTGCAGCTCGGTCCCCCTTCCACGGATGTTCGACGGGATCCCCGCCACCGGCTGACGGCGGAATAGGATTTGGCCTTTGAACCAAGCCAGCATGCAATTTGCAGAAAGGAAGCAATATTTGAGCTATGTTATCTATGAGCATCTGGTCATCAAGATCTTGCTTAGCGATTAGCGAGCCAAGAGGAAACCCTACGGAGGGGGGAGAGGAAATCCCGCACGCGGGGTTCCCATTTCCAGCCCCGCCACGGGTTTCCTGCCCTATCCTCGAGCAAATCCCAGCTCTCCGCTTCCCAAGAATAAAAAAAAAAGAATTACCCTTCGAGGATGTTGTCAGCCTTAACGGATGTTTATAAATCGCTCGAACAAAAGGTGCTATGTCAGTGAAAAGTACTCTTCCCGATGATTATTCAAATGCTCATTAAAACGCATTTTGCTCCACCCTCTCCCTTGGCTTGTGTGGGAGGCAACTGAAAGATTTAGTCTTTGTGGGAAAGCGGGAGAGCGCAAGCGCTTTCCTTTGGGTGTGGAAGCGGCAAGTTTAGAGAGTTAAGGACCTTTGGCAGGCAGGTGGGGTTTCATCCAGGGCCTTTCGGCTCCCAGCCAGGCTGCAGGCTCCGACAGACCTGGGGCTGGCGAGTTCCCTCCAGGAAGACAAGCCAGGGATTAATGGTACCGACCCCTGCTCAAATCTGCATGTACCATTTCCTTAGCTTTGCTCCTGATGGAATTAGGGATCATCCTTTAGTGAAAATTATTCTTAATGTCTACTTAAGCATTAAAAATGAATATGCATGTGTGATAAAACTTTGGGAATAATTTATAAACAGCTAACATAACGCGAGATATGGAGTGCTTGGCTGCCCTGCAAACCTGCGCAAATGTCTGTGTAACACCAGGATACGTCTTCACGGATGTCTCATTGCGTCTTGCTGACCTCTTCATGGTGGCTTGGTCTGCCAGGGTCCGCTGGCATTTCCAGACACTAAAAGCTGAAGAAGACATGATCTATCTTCATACTTTTCACTGTATCGGACGGCGGCTTGGCATCTGAGCCGGCAGTCTAGACACAGCATTTTTCACCCTCCGCAGCTACCTAAACCTGCGTGTCTGACCCCCTACCCTCAAACAGCATCCACAATCCGCAATAACGTATTTTTTCTGCCAACTTCCGAATCAGCAGCATTAGCCCTGGATATGAAAAATACGGATTTCCTGGGAAGGAGCTTCTATCCAACATGCAAAGAATGTTATGCTTTTCAGGCAAAAAGCCACTGCAAGTAATAATTAATATCGTTTCTAATTAAAATGTGCTTACTTGCTCCTATCACTGTCTTTAAAGGATGGGAGATGCTTCTGCAGGGCACGATAACTGCTCCCAACCACAGTCCTCTCCGCTCACCCTTGCAGTCGTCACACAGTGCATCAGCAGTGACCCCTCCACTACCATTTTGACTTCTACTTTGTTCCCTCCCCGGGGGATTACTTCTTCTGTCTTGTCCTTCCTTTACACCAGGCAAATCCTCACTGCCACTGCAGACAGCTGCTGGGATGAACTCAGCCTCCTCCAGCACATTACACAACCGCGTGGATGGGGACTTCTCGCATCTCCTTTGCAAAGGCTGAGCAGACTGTGCAACGCGTGAACCAGGGGTGAGGCAGGCTCCAGGAACTTCTCTCCTCCATGCAAGCCCAATCTGATCCTGCCCATACCCCAAACTTTGCTCTATACCCATCGGTAGGCGAGGAACCAGGCCTGGTATCTCCTTGTGCTCCACACTCAGCCAACAAACTGCCAAGTTTCAAGTCCTCCTCTATTTTTTTTATTTTTTTTGACTTTTGCAGCTGGTGCCTTTTTCTCTCCAGTACTTTTGTGCCGTCCTTGCCCTGCTCATGTGTTGTCCGATCTGTGTTCCTGCAGGTCTTGAGCTGGCCTTCAGTACCTGTCACTCTCTCGTCCAGGACTTGGATGTGACACACACCGAGGAGCTGGAAGAAGGGGCAGCGCTATGTCCATTGGAGCCTTCCTGCCCTCCTCTTCTACCTCCCAGCTGGGCTTCATCCGCTGACCACGGTGGCATGCACCAACTCTACCTTCTGCCAGCATGTGGAAAGGAATGCTTTCGCTCAAATATTGCCTGGCCCATTCTTTAATAAATGCGTTGTTTAGTTTCATTTTTCGTCACTTAATTTCTTAGCTAATTCAAATAACCCCTGCTGGGTACATCAGTTGTGAGACTGGCTGCTCTTTTAACAAATTCAGTTGATTTAGTCAATTATACTGGCAGGCAAACTTTTTGAGCATGCTAAACGATCCTGTGCAGAGGGCTGACGCTCCACGAGGCTCCGCAGCCCCAGGACAGGGGCACCATGACCCGAGGGGGCCGGTGGACCGCCAGTAACAGTGTACGGGGACAAACCCAGTCCCCCAAGCATCCCCCGGCTGTGCAGCCCTACGTCCATAACCATGGACAGATGGAGTTTGCTTAGGACACACCTAAAGCCCCGGCATCCCCTAGCACATCTGCGCCCGGTGTGACACTCAGCTAAATCTTGCACACACTAAATAAATGCACACGTCCTTCCCTGTCAAGTAATTAAAATACAGCGGGCAAATGATGGAGGAGCAGGAAGGCAGGGATACTTAGCACTTCGAGCAGGGGACAGGAATTTGTCTTCCCAGCCCCTTCACAGATGCGCAGCAGAAATGTGACGGTCGCTTAAAGCAAAACTTCCCTATAGATTCTCAGCACTGGCCTAAATTTCAGCTTAGGTGCTTGATTCGGCACACAACACTTTGCTCACCCAGCTGTGCTTTACATCTCTATCTAAGGCCTGAAAACCTGGTCCTCGGCCGTTTGCATGCCTCACCTCACCCATCCATAAGATGCCATGCCTTGTCCACCACCCTGCCCCTCAAGCCCGACAACTTTAAATGAAAGGTGCTGTCTTTGCACAAACAGGTGTGAGTAAAATTAGTCCGGTCGGTACACAAAATGAAGGGTGACCTCCAGTTTGGAAGGCCGCAGGCATGTAGATGATATTACTGATAACCAAGCAAGAGAAACAATAGATCTTCCTCCTAATGCTACCTTGCTATGGCCAGTAAGGATATGGTAAGGACTGCTGTGGGCTCATCTGCTGCTTAATGTGCTAGAAGTCAGCCACCACATAATGGTTATCTCTGTGTAGAAGCCTCTGTCCTACCAACATTGAGACCCGACAGCGCGGTCCCACAGCTGCCACTGGTCTGGAGCAAGGCTCGGATCATGCTCTTTGCAGATCATAAACCCAGCCTTAGCCAAACTGCAGATGCAAAAGAGCCTTACGTGGACCAGCAGCTTCTGCTTAAAGCTCGAAGGCACACACGGCTCTGCTGTGGTGCGGTGGGGATGCAGAGGTGCGGACAGGAGACCCTGCAGCAGTAGATGCTACAAAATCAACAAGGGCATGAGCTGAAAGTGCAAACCACTCTGGTTTTTCACGCTGAAACTGCCCCCTTCGCCCCTCCCGCTTCCATCCCAAAACACCAGTGGAGGAAGGAGCCCCTGGTCCGGCTCAAGGACTCCTCCGTTTCGCCTGCATCCTCTCGGCCCTTCTCTGCCAAGTCTCTCCAGGTGGCTTGAGGTCATTTCCCCATCTGAAAAATTACTGTTAGAGACCAACCCCTCAATTTGTTCCAGGACTTGAGGAGTGAGATGGATTTCTTCCTTGCCAAAAAAGATATTCAAGCAGAAACTCTCTTGGCAGAAATGTATGGGTTTACTGGCCCTATCTCTGTATTTGGGTATGTTCTGTTACACAGGACGATGCAATCCTTGTCTGTCTCAACAGAAGCACACAGTAAGATAACTCCTTGCTTTTTCTGATGGTCAGACATGCTTTTCTCAAACATTGCAATTTACTCTACATGTTTGTTGCTACTACTACTTACGTTCTCTTAGAAAAAAAACCCCAAAGAATCTATTAATAAGGAGAAATAAATACCGTTATTTCTGCTCTGTAACAAATAAATATCATTAATTCCCTCTTATTATCAGTCCTGCTAGTTTTCCAGCGTGGAAGCTGCTGAAGTCCACTTTCTGGTAGAAATGACGGTGAGATATTCCTTCAACAAATCCCCCAAACTAATAATCTCTAGACTCATCTGGAAGTTTCACGGCAAAAACCAGACTCACCCCCATTAGTTTTCCCACTACAATCAAAAGTTTGCCAAATGACTTGAGAACCCACATCGAACCCAACGACTGTTGGTCACTCCGCAGCTTTTGGAGCAACCGCTTTCCCTACAAAGACTCACGTCTGGACCCACA
>NW_009605358.1:27760-29295 GCF_000690535.1 Cariama cristata | reverse complement strand
CCTGCTTTGCTAAATTATTTGGAAGCTGTGCTTCACATAAACAGATGCTTTTGAAAATACCCAAAAGTCGGTAAGCATTTTCAAGATGGTCTCCAGAACTAATTGCACAGTAGAAGGCAACGATCTGATCCTCAGAACACTTCACGTTTGGCAGAAAACGCTGTCTTGACCTCCCTGGCTCAGTACAAATCACTAGTCGTATTTATCCTAGGCATCCTCAGACCTCATGACAAACTCCTGCTGCTTTTACAGAGTGCAGGATCAGGCCCTTCGTCTCTGGATGGACGAACTTTATACGCAGGAGCACGTGCAATACCATTTTCCACCATCCCAGAAATTCTCCTCGCTTTGCTAAAACTGACACTGTTTCTTAAAACCAAATGAAAGTAGCCCCTCTCTGAAGACTGCATTTCAAGGGGGACTTTCACACTGAAAGAGTACTCGAGAAAAAATCCCATCCCTCATTCCCTAGTGCAAAGGGAAGGTGATGGACTCACAGACAGGGTTTCCTTGATGATCTTTTTCCAAGGGTAGGAGCAATGGGAGACGCTCTAGAGGCACCTCTCCAAAGCCCAACCTCACCAATGAACACTTTCAACAAAAAAAACCCAAACCCAAACCAACCGACCCTCCCAGCAAAAAACCTTACAAGTTTCAGATGTTGCTGCACAGGGGTGACCGTAGAGATATTTTAGAACGAATTACAACTCGTAAAATCCATTAATCATTGCTATTAATAATTAATTTGTCCTTCTGCAGCCCTTTTCACCCAAGGATGTATCAAAGGACTTCCCAAACGTTAGCTACGGATCACCACGTCTCTCCCACCATAGGTAACTGGCAGGGCTGGAGCAGTTTGAGAGATCTGGAACTTGGCACTCGGGATAAGGCAGCGACTTGCCGGAGATATTAAACTTTGCAACCAGTGCCAGGAGCGGGAGCCAAACAAAGCCTGCACTGGAATCAATTTTCAGGCTTTTTTGGGATGGTTCTGTTTCACTTATTCTTTAAAATAAATATGTATTTGAGGAGCTGTGCTCATTACGGTGGTTTACTTACAGGAGGCAAAGCTCTGTCCATGGGTAATTACATGTGGGTCTCCCGCAGGAGTCTCTGCTCTGTGGCAGACTTCACTCGTGGAGCGTTAAAACACAAACACTGGAACGAGGTCTTTTACTGCGATCCTGTTTATTTTTTGAGAAATGCTCCTGACTGGGATGGAAAACGCTCTCCCACCACCCCAACGGCCAAGAGTCCCTCCTTTTTCACGCTGGCCCCTGTTAGAGACCCCCCCAATAACTCAGCTAACGCACCTATTTTTCATAATACATCCAGCCGCCTTACAAAAAGCCAATGAATTATTCTTGGTTCTAGTGCAACCGCTGAAAATATTTCAAAGTGAAAAGGAATTGACCCAACCTACTGTGCACATTATTTATTCAGAGGCAGTACAAAAACGAGTCCCTGATGTTACTAAAACAAATCCTAATAAGTACAGAGAGCATCAATTACAGGTTTCCCTTTATAGTCCTATA
>NW_009605358.1:23004-27747 GCF_000690535.1 Cariama cristata | reverse complement strand
CCCTTTCTAGAGATAGTATCACATGCAAGGGGGCACCGTGTTGGCTTTCAAATCTATTGAGCTTTCATAATTATAACCTCCATTTTAACCTCTTTTATAGGACATACTATACCGTTTCACGTTATGTTCCTTGAATCCCAACCAACCCTATGAGAAAGTGTCTTTAAAGCTCGCTTCGTGTAAGACGTGCATAAAATGGGAAATATTACACATTCATAACCTCGCGCATACATTACATCAGGGTGCCGAGCGCATGAAGAGCGAAGCAAAATATATCTTGTGAACCTCGCTTGGACTCTTGCTTTAAGCTCGGTAAATATTCAGCATGCACATATCCTGACATAATGAAAGCAGGGAAATATTAATTGCAGTGGAATAGCTAATAGCTGGTTTTTTTTTTTTTTTTTTTTTTTTGTTCCAGTCTGTATGGAATGTCCTTCTATTTAATCAAAAAGGTTGGAATGATTCCTAATCTATCATAAAATTTTTTAAGGACATGATTAATTCCATTGTTTAAATTCTGGTTTATTGCCATAAGAAACTCTCATAAATGATCCCACACCTTTCTCTCTGATCATTTCCTTCTAAAGTAATATACTAATTAATTTCAATTAAATATATGTAAAAGAAGATATATTTTGAAAAATGCTTCTCCCTTGCCATTTGTTAATATATTGGAAAAGTGTAAACCTTGGAACATTTAGCATAGAAAATATTCGTTTTTGGTAATTTCTCAAGGGGGCAATTTATTAAATGAAAGGCTTTTAACATTAGCTAAAAGCAGCCTTGTAAATCACGGGTGTCATCAAACTGCTTCATCACTTCATTAATTTAAAAGATTATTATATGCGTAACTGACATAATTTTGAACAATGTTACATGGTTAATTTATTAATGTAGAAAAGCAGAAATGACATGCTGAATTGATTTATTATTATAATTGTATAATTTTAGGACTTTTCTCTGTGACTTTCACCAACAGAGCAAATGATTCAGGGTGAAATTGTGCCATTGATTTTTTTTTTTTTTTAAGGCAGGACTACTCGCTGATGTCTGCAAGGACTTAAGAAGAGATGGGCCAGCGTGGCTCCTCTGTGTTTCAGTAGGAGCTGTCAAAAGACCTCCTTTACAACCCATACCACCTTGCTGTTTTATTAATTTTAGAGCACTTTTTTCCCCCCTTTCAGCAGCCCAAAAGATTAAAAAGTTACTGTAGTTACGTTAAAAACCTGATTCTGCGTAAGCATGCTTAAATGCGCACATCCCCATAGCTCTTCACAGGCACCAAAAGAGGATTTTGGGTGGCGGAGCTCGCCCAGCTCCACCGAAGAACGCCGAGCCGCCCGCAGACCAGCCCACAGTATTTTCAGTCGTAATTATATTAGCGAGCAGTTAGTGCTGGCTTCGTGCCCGAGCTGAAAATATAATGCAGCATCATTTCTTTTCTAGGCACTGCGTGGAAAGCACAGTTCAACTTGTCTTCAATAATAGAATACCACGTTTGGGATTTATTTTTAGATTGAAATGATGCGTGACTCCAAAAGCCTGCAAAGCTGGTGGAACATTCCTTGTTTCAGCCCAAAGGCACGTGTGCGAGGGGAGGCAGACCCCCCTAAAGCAACCTTGCCTCAAAAACCTGCGAGGGAATAAGGTTAAATCAGGATTTAACTAATCGGGGCCCCAGTTCAGCAAACCACTTGGGCACACGCTCGCCTTTGGGGATGTGCTAACGTGCTTCCCCTTAGCAGAGCCTAAAAGAGCCCTGCGATCCTCCCTGGCATCCCGGAGATCTGCGCCCTGCTCCTGCAGCCTGCCTTTTTCAAGCTGAATTGTCACCAAAACAGCTCAATTTTTTTGTCCGTGTTTTGGCTGAATTTCCTGGCCCTGGACTCGTGCGGCATTGCTACGGTTGTGCTTGGAAGGGGGTTGTGTGGACGCGTGAGTGATTGCGCAAGGTTCTGACAGCATGTTTACACCATACGAAGAAACAAACCCCTTCAACAACACGGCCGGCTGGTTGTCCTAAGGAACGACCCCGGTGATCGTACAGTGCTAACTGAAGCTCTGGTTCCAGAAACACCTCGCGTTCTAACATGAGCCTCGATACAGGAAAGAAGACAGAGGAAGACTACAAGGTACGTCCTCTTCGGAGCAGCATTTATGCTGCGCGGTGAATTATTGGCAGGTACAAAAAAAACCATGGCAAGAGTCAGTCGAGGAAGAGCCATCAGCAATGCCATGGTTGGACCTCCAGTGTCCACTCCCACAGGAGACAAGTCCCCACGGGTCCAGTGCTGTATAACCGCTAGCACAGATGTCCCCGAAACCTTGGCTCGCACCTCCAGCCTCACTTAACGCCCACGTTAAGCAGCTGAACTGAGCTTTAGGTCTTTGACTACAACCCGAGATGACCAGGACCGGAATAGACATGCTAACAACCCAGCCTAAAGCCCAGGAGCCAAATTAGTTTTGTTAAAACCCAGCTCGGCAGCCACACACGACTTCGTTGTACCTGTGAGTGCTCGAACCGCAGTCACCTCTGCCGGGCCAGGGGCACGGGGCTGGGAGTGGGGGATCGTGGGCTGCACCCTGAGCGATGCTCACGTGGGGTGTGAAAGCCTGGGCACGTCCCCAAACTCCTCTTTTTTGTACACTTTGCTTATTTAGAGCTGTCTTCAGATGACCAGACGTGTGGGTCTGGCCTCTGGAAGGGACATCTGAGATGCCAGTAACAAGGATACCAAAAATCAAAGAATTTCACAGTGGATAAAATTTAAAATGCAAATTAAAAACTAGACCATTTCAGAGCAGCGGTTACGGATCCTGCATCATCAAATGGTGTCACAAGAGCATTCTGGGCAATTACTGACAATTTTTAAGAGAGTATTTTTCTTTCCCTGTAATCTTACATAATGCCTTTCATATGTAATACCTCGAGCATATGCAGTATGCAAAACACTCTACCAACTGTATACAGACAGAAATCATTTTGCCATTAAAAGCAGCCATGGCCAGGGTGCAGAATGGTGACCAGATGGTCTGAGCACAGCGCACGCTGCAAGACTAAAGAGCAGGGAAAAATTTTAGCCAAGACTGCTGGGGCAAACCCAGGCTCTTATGAAAAGCACCATGTGGTTTTTAATGTGCGCAGAGTGAAGACAGGACCTCTGATTTTAAGATACTACCCCCCAAGATGTAAATTATCCAGAAAGGCATCCTTCATGCCATGAAGTTTCAGCCCATCACTCACGTATATTATTTCGATGCTCACAAGTCAGATAGGGCGTAGTATAAATCTCCAATTACCTCTGGCATGTGCACAGTTGACTTTTTTTTTTGATGACGATTTTTTTTTTTTTTTCCTGAGGGTGTCACTAAGGACATGGGGAAAAAATTTAGGAGAAAAAAAAAAAAAAAAAAAGAGGAAAGATTCGAGCCAAATGCTTTCTTACAGGAAACATTTATTTGCACTTGAGTGTCTCATCTAACAAAGTTCCACCATCTTTTCCCACAACAGACAGGAACTTGTCTGCATTAGCATTTTAAGAAACGAATCCTAAAGACCAGCAAGTGTCAATACGCTGTCACAAGCGGGATTGATGGCTCTTAACAGAGCTCTTCTCACATGAGTGCAAATGACTCTCTTTTAGTTCATCACAGGCATTTTGGTCAACACAAGCTTTTCTTATTTTCACATGGTCTTTAAAATCCTTAGGAAAGCAAAACAGAGGGGCTGATCCTGTCCTGCCGCAATCCGTGGCAAAACTCCGCTTTGCCTGATGGAAAGCAAACCGAGGACCCAAGTACGACCAAATGGAATATTACAATTTTCTGCAACCTCATCTTGCAGATCCCATCACAAACGTAGACCTTAAAAGGTGAGAGAGAGATGATTTACGGAGGATAACTTGTTTTAAAAACAAACCACACGTTCTACGTGATCTGGAGTGGGTATGTCCTGGGCAAAAAGAGCTGGTTTTGATCTGACTTTTGTTTCATATTTAGTGCTGCAAACATCTGCTAGCCTTATTACAAATTGCACTTTGGTAGTCATAATTAGTAACCACATGATGCTGTTCTACATGTGACATTCACAAAATCAGAAAAATATGGGACAGTGGAAGTACTCTGTTAACGTAATTTCTGGATGTTAAATACAACCACTGTGCGACTCTCTCAGCTTCCCCATCCTCTCCTGATGCAGAGGGATCCCTTTTTCCTTTTTTAAAGAAAGATATTTGAGCCAAAGCGACAGCTTAGTTACAGATTTCCTCTTGGTGACGGTTGTCACTGGTGATGTCTACCAGCTTGAAAACAAGGAGTGCTGCCTCACGATGACTGAAGGAGATCTGAAAGCCTCTCCCACTCTCAAGCTTAGGCGGACAAATCCGGACACGCAGCAAAGACGACAACAACAAAATTCAACTAAAATTGTAAAACTGCAAGCTTCTTCAGTGTAACGCTGGTTACACTTGACCATGGAACAGAAGTCTCTGGGATTACAGTCGCAGGCAGTAACTCCATTCAGATAATTAAACATCCATAAACCTCCCAACAAGAACGAGTGCAAAGTCAACGGGGGGGTTTAGGGGTACTGGAGCCTCCCACAAGTCGGGGAGAACAGGAGGGTAAAGAAAAAAGGGACAGTTTGGGACCCACATCCCTCTGCTGCGTCCCTCATAGCAAATCACTGATCATGAAAAAGAGTTTTTCACCCAACAGAAATTTTTTGGTTTCAAATAT
>NW_009605358.1:15870-22962 GCF_000690535.1 Cariama cristata | reverse complement strand
GGAATGCCAGACATAATTTGTGAAAAACAAATGAAGTAACAACCCAGAGCCATTAAACCTGTCTCCCAATACTCCTCCCTGCAACCAACCTTAACAAATCAACCTTTTCAGACCAAACACGCTACAAACCACATAAATCCCTGACAGCAATTTGGTTTCAGATGCCTTTTCTCCCAAGGCATCAGCTCCTCTCCAGCTAAACCAGCCACGAACAGTGAAGTTCACGAGGCAGCAGCACATTAATTTTTCAACATAAGCCTGGCCGTGGCTGACCTCCACCACTTCCCCACTGTTTTGGGCTCTCCAGGTGCCATTTCCACCGGCACTGGAGCCCTTTTGGCACCAGTGCTGGGATCCATCACCTCCCCACACCTCCAGTGCAGCAGCCCCCGGGGAAGGACTGGGTCCCCGGGGCAAGCAGAGGACTGGCAATGAAAGGAGTCTTTGCTGTCCAGATGTTTCACTCTGTGGCTGGCAAATACGTTAATGCCGCGTGGCCACCGTTTGATTCAGCTCCCCAACGTGGCATCTAAGCTGTGGAGAGCAACAGGATCACAGCCAGCGGATTTAAGATAAAGCCACAGTTACCAGAGGACTCGGTTTGGACTCAGTCGTCGTTGTCACAACTAACGCTACCATCTGGTTCCCTGCTTTCCTTCGTGGCAAGGCATCCACTTCCTTCCCTCTTCTCGTTCATTTCTTGCTTTCTCATCCCACTTTCCTCCTTTCTCTTCCCTTCTGCCCAATTTATGTTCTTTTTTTCCTCCTGTTATCGTCTTGTCTCTCCCATCTTCTCATGACCACTTTCTTTTTCTTGAGTCAAAAAACTAACGTGAAAATCTACCAGAAACAAACCAACCAGGTGAGCTGCTTAGACTGACCTCACAAAGACAACAGCTCTGGTTAGAGAAGTCCCTGAATTTCAAAATTTGCAGGGAGGGAGATAATTCGGGGGAAGTATCCCTGTACAACCCTCTTGCTCTTATGCTCCTTCCAGATGCTGTGGGTCCCCACAGCAGATGAGACACTGGGTTAGATCTTTAGTTTTGAACCATTATGGCTTTTCTTCTGCTCTTTTTTGAACCTAGGAACCAGGTATCAGCCTCTCTACAGTGGGAAAGCCCTCTGCAGTCAACCATATGAAACTGAGATGAGTGTTGTCCCCGAGGAGTCATCCACACCATCTGTTGGAGAGAGGATTATGTTTCCTTAGACCCAACCTTTACAGACGTGTCTCCTGCAGTGGTGATTCCACACAGTTATGGCATAGTCTGCTCCAGCACTTACCATTTTTGGTACGAGGAAGTTCTCTAGTATCTCATCTAAATCTCCTTGACTGCATATTAAGCTGATTATTTCTATTCCTTCCCTTAACAGACACGGATTGAAATCTCATTGCTCTCTACTTTCTACTAACCTTGCAGATAGTGGAAGACTGTCACCGCTCTCTCACTAGCTTAAAAAGAATCACATCCTATCAACTTTTCTGGTCATTTCATCCCGATACTACAGAAAACAGAAACCCTCTTCTTTCCAGAGCAAGCCATGCTCCTTCTGCCTCTGCAAGAGGCAACAGGGCAGGCTCTGAACTGTCTGAGAGAACACGGCAGAGTCCACAGAGCAGGCAGGGCTCCCGCAGAAGATTTGTGGTGGAGGCACTCAAGACCTGTGTTGTCCGAGTGTCTCTCCTGGAAAGCCCCACTCGCGTGGGTGGAGGCAGCCCTTACCCCTGCCCGGCCGGCACCGCGGCTGTGGCATCGCTGCCCCTTCTGCATCGGGGGGGAGGCGGGGGCATAGGCGGGTAAGGAGCAGTTTTCAATAGCGGTGCTGGAGGCTGCTAGAGGGAGAGGGGAAAACAAACACGAAATAAAGTCCAGGCAGGAGGGTAACATTTCCATAATCGAAGCTGACACACTGCACTGCGAGTCCTTTGAGCAGCAGAAACTTGACGTGCAAAGCCCGTTGAAAGAGAAATCTTTGTACAAGCCTTTCTCATAGGATAATTTTAGACTTCGGCACTTCTTTTCACAGGGACAATTTCAAATCTGGAATCATTCACGGACATCCAAGGCCACTAGGTCATGGAATATGACTTCTGAAACAGAGGCCAATAAATTTCACCTACATAGCTCTATAAACATTTTTGCAGGGAGAACTTTGTTCACAAGTGGGAGTTTCTATAGGGAAAACTACACGCTTGAGAGGACAGGCAGGACTTCCACCAGGAAACCCAACTCCTTGAACTGCTGGACTCTGACACCAGTAGAAGGGTGCTCAGAAAACTATGCGTCCTTCCCTCCCCATCTCGCTTGTACTGTCCTCCTGGACAAAGCCACCAGTCCTCACTTCTCCAAGCTAGACGTGGGCAGATCCCTCTGGGAGCTTCCAACAACCAGAAATGCCTCAGAACCCGTGCCCAGTGTTGCCGGATGGGCACTGGAGCATGTCTTCTGGTTTTGGTTGGAGGCAGGGAGGACTTTGCTACAGAGGAAAGACGACAAGAATGGAGAGGGATGAAGGCCGTGGAAAAGCTGACACATACTTTTGATAAATTTATTAAGAATCTCTACTTCCCACCCTCTCCCGAACAAGGACTAACAAAAGCTTGTTTTTGTTTCCCATGAAAATTCACACCAAAATGTTTACTGTGTGAAAAGACAGATTGAGAGAAGGAACCAGGAGACCCTGAATGTATTTTGAGTGCTCCAGCATATTTATATTTGAATAGTTTTCTCTCTTGTTTACAATAAAACTAGCTTCCTTGTGCCTTTTCTGTTCAGCCTCCCAAGCAAATGTCCTTAGGGATGCCCACAGCTCTAGTGCTGCTGCTTAGGAAGGAGATGTGGATTGAAGAGGTGATTTTTTTTCATTAAATCCCTTTTCTGAGGGCATTTCTTTTCCAAGGCTCCCAAGGCTTTGGAAGTGCTAGCGAGGCAGGGGATGGTGCCATCAGAGAGGCAGGCTATCAAAGCATAAGCGTGCAAATGGTGGAAAGCTGCATATCCTTCCTATGCAGTTCTGTACCCTCCTGCTTCTCTCCCCAGTTTCCCTGTTTCTGGTGAGAGAAGTCTCCCCCAATCCTCCTCCTCCACCACTCTGTTCCCCATCTCTCTGCCCCTCTCCACACTCAACTCTACCATTCATGTGCAGCTCTCTTTGGAGGCCATCAGTTCTGTGGCTCCTTCATGAGATGCTTTGATTTTGACCATCGATAGCTAAAGGGGAGCTGGGGGTGGGTGGAGGGAAGCAGGGGCTGATCTACATAGCTTTGCAGTCCATCATGAGGGTACCGGGATAGCTCCTGACATGACAAGTTGGTGTTAGCATGCAAACTCATCACTGAAATCTTTCACTGAAGACCACTACTTAATATCAAAGTGAAAATTCTCGTCACGTATCAAAGAAACTTATTGGCCAAAGCAACACACCCGAGTATTTTCGTGCTTTAAAAGTCATGCTTCTGGAGGGGTAACTAAATGTTCAAGTATAATCATAGTTCACGCATATGCTGATGAAAAAGAAGATACCACAGAACTCAAAACAAACCAGCAGAACAATAAAACCAACAATAAAACCCAGCAAAAACCTTAATTCTGCCTCCCTCCCTCCCAAGGTTAACAAAACCTCTTCAAATCAAGAGAGACCGCACCGGCAGACAACTATGGGAGGCTTTACATTGATGTTTTCTTTCTTTGAAAAGGCTTTAAATGCTTTTCTCTTGTTTTTACAAAAGCTTTTACATTTTCCAGGGGTTCTCTTTCTGTCTGAATGCCACTGCTAGCAAAGGAAAGGAAATTCTTCGTGTCCTTTTGTTGAAGCTACAGCAAGGGCTTCATGAGAAAATTCCGCATGCATGGAGCCCCACATGGGCTCCTATAGATGGCAGGGAGGAAAATCAACCCCAGCCAAGGAAACAAGCAGATGTTTCATTCACGGCTGCATCAACAAATCAATATTAATCAATAATGGGCTCCATTCGTTACCCCCCAGAGCTGATCGCCTGACTGCATTTTCCAAGGCTCGGCTGGGCTGAAATCCAAGGGGATTCTGCCACTCGTGCAAACGGGCATGAACGCTCATTCCCCAAATGGCAGCCATGCAAGCCAAGCATGCTCCCTACCAGCCTATGCCAAGGACTGGCATCCAGCCTTGACCTAGACATCCGTAACCAGTTAAAGACCTGTTTATTACCCTTAGCATCATAGCCGGTTGAGAGAAAGCTAAGTCACCGTTAAACAGTACTCCTTGTTTTGATGTCAGTCCCCAAGACGGTTTTTTAACGATTATCAGACCGTTATGGGCCATGCCCTGCAGAAGACATTCCCCAGAAGTTGCATGGACCCATCCGACACTCCTCTTACATCTGAGCTGCAGTTGGTGAAAGCAGAGAGAGGAGACGAGCGGAAAAAAAAGTCAGTAGTTGTGAAATGGAAAGGAAGGGAAGGATTAAACGAAAAGCTCTGCCAGGATGTAGCCATGGGGAGCTAATTCACCATGGGCAGATCAACTTGAGGGAGGACTGAGTTTAAAGAGTTGGAGCCTAGCAGACAGCTGGTACTCAGCTGGTGATGCTGCTGGTGTGTGCTCCTCCAGCGTAGCCTATAAACGACACCAGGATATGTTCTGGATGTTTTTTAAAACTTTTTTTTTTTCATTAAAGTGATTTGTACAGGAAATTTTTCCTCATCCCATGTAAAAACTGTTCCAATTCCCTGAAGTAAGAGACTTGGCAAGTCAATTACAAGGAAAGTAGAAGTGCTGAAGCATATGAACAAATTTTAACAACATGCAAGTGTAACTTTTATTGCCAACAGTAGATGCACATTGGAATTTGAGGGGGGGAAGAAACCCTGATGAAGTGGCAAAATGCAGTTGTTTTTCTTTATCTACAGAGAATGCTGCGGTTTCATTAGCAGATGAATCACTTTGTTGTGATTTATTCAGTTTGCAAACGCATCTGATTTATTTTCCCAGGGGATTTGAGAGATTTTTTTTAGTAAAGCAAGTTATTGAGTCGGCTTACAATGAGAGGCAACAGAATTGCACCAAAATGTTGGAGGAAGATCAAGTTAGGGTGTCACCTGCCAGACCATCTTGGCAACAAAACAGAACAAAATCCAAGAATATAAGAATGTGAACAAAAAAGCAAACAAACCCCAAACAAAATGCTATCACAAAAAAAAAAAAAAAAGAAAAAAAAGAGAAAATTAGGATCTAGGTAAACCAGACACAGACCTGCCAGTAGTTAAAAGAGCCTTTAAAGGGATATCTTCCTTTGGAGCACCCTGTTCCAGGGCACTATAACATCAACTTTGCCAGAGCAATTAAGTTGTTTAATAATCAAACCTGGATCTCATTTATACGGCATATGAACGTAGTAAAATCGAGCGTATGGGAAGTGTGCTGTACAATAAGATGTGGTTTATTTCATATCACAAGTTTGCTGGTAATTAGATAGTTCACATCACAGGAAAAAGTGTTGACACCTATCAAATACAATATATACAGCCAGCAGATTTGCCAGCTTCAATGGTTTTCCTACACTCACAGTCATCTTTTTTTTTTTGTAACTTTACATCCCACTGAGAACATGGAAGTCGAAGATTCAATCCAAATCTCAGGACTTAGTGGAAAGATGCTCTGACTAACACAGGGACTCTTGTATCTGGCCACAGAAGAAAGCTTTCCAAAAATGTAAATGGTTATACTTAAACCCAGGTACAGAATCTACCATTCTGGCAATGGTTTGGCTAGAAAGTACTCTCTTCAAAACACCCGCCCCAGATGAAACCTGTGCAACCAAACACAACTCTACAAACAGAAACACTTTCGTTATGAAGAAGGTTTCGTCTTCAGCGCAGAGGAATGGACCGATGCTCGACTTTCTGCCATGGAAGAATTGCTTTGGATAATGTGGCCACGTCTCCTGGCAGGAGAGGACTCAAAGTTTATTTTAGCAGCAAGTGGACCACCTCCCACTTAGAAAGTCAGTGTTCCTGCGGCAGGTTGGAAAGAGTTTACAATAGGCTTTGATGCCTTTGCTCAGCCACATTTCCTCTTCCAGGATTTGCTGGGAAGAGGGGGAGGAAGAAAAGGGAATAGGACCCAAACCCTTTACTATCTCTTCTGAGCTTGTTGTCTTTTGTAAGCCACAAAGAGCAGATTTTCTTTTGTAAACCCTTAGTAATTAAACGAGTACTGCGCTGGCTATATTCTTCAATAGTCTTGTTTCCTAGGTTTTGCCTTTGACAGTCATATTTTGCAAAGGCTGCTAAGATGACTAGGCACCTTACCCTACTTAACACCAAACCAATTGATGCCCGTGCACACTGCATGAAGGAGGAAAAGTTTCATTAATGGCACTTCATTAAAGAACTGCACTGGAAAGCCCTAAATGCGACCGAACCAAGCGAAATCCAGAGCGAGCTGTCTATTAGGAAAGCAACAAAGACAGTTTCGGAAACTGAACTCTGGCTCCACTGCAGCGGATTAGGAAGAGTGATGGGATTAGTGTTTAATGACTTGGGGCAAGAGACAAAGGGAATTTCGACAAAGAGGCTTAGATATGGAAGAATTAACACTCTCTATCCCAGCCGTGCCTCTGATGACTTCCAGCATTCTTTCCTGGCTCTGCTGAAGTTTGGGGAGGAGGGGGGAAACAAAACAAAAAAAGACTAGCGGGGCTTTAATACCTCCTTAGCCTTTTCTTATCACAGTTCTTTCTCTTCTTGAAGAAAGAAAAGATCTTTTAATTTTTCTTAATCAATGCAATAAGCAAAGTTGCTAAGGGCTCGTGCTTCAGCACACTGCAGACGATGGCATTCCTAGCCATGCGTTCATGAGTGATACCTGCTGATGCTACAGACCTCTCTCCTTCTATTTATACGTATATATTTATACATATACACACACATACAAATATATATTTATATATATTTATACAGATAAAGCACATACTTTTAAAATTACTTAACAGGGAGTGGAATCTGCTCATAATTGCATGGACTTGAGAAATCCTCCTTGATTTGGGGTTGTCTCACGCAATGGGGGCAGGGTGAAACAGGCAGGCATTTGCTCATAGAGTTAACCACT
>NW_009605358.1:13149-15680 GCF_000690535.1 Cariama cristata | reverse complement strand
AGCTAAAAACAATTAATTAAATTAAAAAAAAAAAAAAGGCGCCCAGTAAGGAAGCTGATCCCCTTCAACTATGATACGGAGACATTTGAGCTCCAAACAGCCCTCCAGCCCCTGACCCCTTGGGCACTAATGCCAAGGAGGCACTGCTGAGATGGATCTCCTGCAAGCACCAGACACCGTGAGGAATGGGCTCGGGGCGACCGCCCCCGAGAAGTGCCACGCACCTGCCCTGCTCCAGGAGCCTTCAGAGCCTGCTGAGCCAAGGGAAGCACCTGCACGTCCCTGAATCGGGGCCTCTTATAGCTGCTGGCCCACGTTTCACGGAGGTAGAGGCGCCATCCTACAACTGTGCAAAATTTTTCTGCTCTGTAAACCAACTCGACATGTAGTTATTTTTTTATTTTATTTTTTTTAAACCAACCCGGAGCGCTCGCAGAAAAGCTAGGTATTCATTTCACATGTTAGCCAATATGAAACGCTCCCAGAGCAGCTTTAGACTCCAAAGTATTATTTAACCAGTGTGGTTTAGTAGGACAATGGCAGCCCCCTGCCGTAATCCATTCAGGGGCAATACCATCAGTCAGTGTGAAATTAAATACATTACAGGGTAAGAGCTTAATGCGTTTTATAGGCAGTTGCTCATCCACATCAAACTTTAGCTTTTAAAATCCTAACATTTGATCCCACAACAGGAACCATGCCTTGAGAATGAGATTGGCATATTTGCACTGCCAGCAGGGCAGAAAAAGCAGAGCGCAGCCTTTAGTGGGAAATGCAATTGCCTGAGAGAGAAAAACGCTCGCATCAAGAGAGCTTTGCGGAGCCACAGTCGCTTGCAATACATAAGCAGGACTGGAGAGACGGCAAATACACGCTCAGGGCTGGCTGGCTACGGGTGGTTAGAATCAGCGTTTCCTACCATGGTGCGTGTCAGCTTCACTTCTATACCTATAAATATTGTAACAATAATAATAGTGGGTTGTTTTTTTTTTTTTTTAAGTCATCCATACAAATTTTGGTTCTGCGAAGTGTTATACGTGCAGTCCTTACGTGCCATGGAATTCGATGGGACTTCTTGCTCGAGCAGGCGGTATTCCCATGTCAGAGCCTGCAGGCTCATGCCTTCACGCTAGCCAAGTGCTCTTCCCTGACCCAGCTGCCAGGTCTTACATGGGGTTGTGCCCATCTCTGCTCTAAACCCAAATGCTCTGGGCTTCTCTTTGCCATGGTAACAGCCTGAGCTGCGAAAATAGTCCGTAAAAGAGATGTACAGAAAGCGCCATGCAGAGGACTCTCTTAAATTCTGCTCTTGGTTACACTTGCTTAATGCAGGAGTAAATTCCATTTGCTTCAGCCAAGTTACTCTGGATATAAATAGGTGTAAGTGAGATCAGACCTGGGTCCTCAGAGATCCCTCTGCCTTCTGTGATGCTGCTTCTTAAAACGAAGCACTGATAAGACCCAGTGGTAAAAAAAAAAAAATAAAAAATTATTTAAAATATCTTCAGAGCTATGTATTGCCCAAAATGGCTTTTAACTGTTGAAAGAACATCAAACATTTAAAAATGCATAATCTGCTCTCAGCACTGGCACACAGTGCCAGGAATATTCGTCAGCCTTATGTTTTTGGATCGTATGTCACAGCGGATTATCTGACACTCCATGAACATTGACTGCTTCCTCCAGTTGCGGCTACAAAACTTGTTCTCAGGCATGTCACTGGATGCTACAAGCACCATGAAGTGGACCCTGCCTTCACAGTAAGGGTATTGTATCTCCTCAGCCTATGAGCAAAACCATGCCTTATATCCTGATAATGCCTTCACCCCTTTGAAGAGAAAGAGCCAAAAGCAACTTTGATGAGTTTTCTTTAGCAATGAACATTTGGGTAACTCTTTAAAATATGCCAGGGCTCCAGATGCTATTTAGTTGGTGGTGCGAGTTGAGAGCTGTAAGCCCCTCACCTAAAGAAAGGCTTTTATTGCCTGGGGTGAGTGGGTGGGAAACTCTTTAGGCTCAAACGGGGTCAGTGAAGCTACAGGCGAGCGCTGCAGCTGACTCCGAATAGAATGGGGGAAGGGCACAAAAAAAAAAGGATGCAGGGAAATCAAAGGAAGAACTGAATTTATTTGCAGGCTTGTGTTGGCTAGCTAAATGGGGACAAGAAAGGGGAGTCCAGGATCCTCCTCTGCAAAACATTTCAGCTAGCCAGAAATGTTTTAATCCACAGAAAAAGTCCTTTTTATTTTTACTCTCCCCTCCTGATACCAAGATTAGTCCTTTAAGAGATAGTCCTTTGGTCTCTACCTTCTTTCCTGTCAACTGTGCTTTGTGTGCTTTTCGGGGACAAGTGGGAATCATGTTGAAGAGACAAGAGGCGGAAAACTTCTCTGCCACATAAGCCACCTGCCTCTGCACTCCTCCTCCTCTCTCTCCCTTCTTTCCTGCCCTTCGCTCTGCCCGCTTGCCGAGCCACCTAAGGCTCAGTCCCTTCCCCACGCTGGAGCTCTGGAGGCATGGGAAACTCATAT
>NW_009605358.1:0-13118 GCF_000690535.1 Cariama cristata | reverse complement strand
CTTCCAGAAGACGCCCCGCTTCCCTGACGCACACCTGCAACTCCCACACATGCATTGCACTCCCTGTCAATACATTGGGCAGCCCAGATTCAACAGTTCTAAATCTCCTTCCTTTCTTCCCATCTCTTTTCTTGCATTGGGAGACTGCAAGGTTAAGTCTGCCCTTAAATACCACCAGTTCCCCTTGCTTACGTCCCCTCCCAAGTCCACGTTCTCAAAGACGATGCCACTCAACACAACGGCATTGCAGCCTTTCACCTAGCAGCTTGCGAAAAGCCCTTAGAAAGAGGGTTGTGGACCAAGGAGAACGTGGAAAACACTGCTGCAAGAGAAGCCAAACCTCCTAACCCATGAATTACCCACATTGCATGGCCAAGGACCACTTACGCTGCTGCCAAGAAGAGTCAAAGGGAATGGCTGCTCCTTGAATGGCTCAATCAAAAAAGTCCAGTTGTTCTTTTGGGTCCTCTGCTCAACTGCAGACCAGAGTGACCCAGAGACACCATATGGGCTCACCACAGCAGGTCTGGCTCTTCCAGCAGCTCCTGGGCAAGCCCAGCCCCAGCTGAGACACAGGTTTCACAACAGCCTAAGAGCCAATTCCTTGGCCAGCCCTACGTTACTGCACAGCAGGGAGTAAGCCATGTCCTGGCCCTGTATGTCTATTTTTTGGGATGGGGGAATGATCTCTGAAATTTTCTTGCCTTAAACTATGTTTTATCAACCACCAAGGAGCCCAGTTTTGGTAGCTGGACTCCTGACAGGCTGGATCAGCACTGGTTATTTGCAGCACCAGAAGCTCAGAGGCACTAGCCGTCAAGACTCTGGAAATGCAGCTTGTTTGCAGTGAAATGTCTTAATTAAAAATTAAAAAAAAAAATAATCAGAAAGAACAACCAACATATTCTAAGGCGAACATTTGACTTTTTTTTCCTCCCAAGAAGGAAAAAAGCTCCCTCAAACTTACTTAATAACAAAAACTTCAAACATGGAACACAATTATTGGAAAAAAAATCTTCACCAAAAATTAACTGGCAATTTTATCTCCTGCTCTACCACGCTTTTCTCTGTAATATCAAAATAGCCCAATCATCTGGCACAATTCCTAATGGAAGAGAAATCCACAAGTACCAGAGCCGTGTTTTTCTCAGCTGCAGGCTCAAGCATCAAGGAATTCTTGGGAGGACGGAGGTGCCCTCAGGCTCTCACACCAATTCTCCTGCCTCTCACCACCAACACCCACCCCAAATTGCTGCCCCGCTCTTAACTTTGCCCCCTCAGCATTTCTGGGTGGGTCCTGAAAACACGCACATACTTCTTTGCCACTCCTTGTCTCAGCTGAAACCCGTTCCCATCTACCATTACCTCACCCCGACACACAGGTGCACCTCAGGGCTTTTCGGGAAAACCTATATTTCTCATAAAACAGGTGTCTGTGCATGCAGAAGGGTAAGTGGAAATGCACCACGGAGTGGTCTGGGTTTTCCAGACCCAGCACCATTAGCTTACTTTCTTCATTTGTTCTCCATGGTTTTACCAGTTGATACCCTGACAGCACCTTTGCAATGAATAGGACTATTCAGAGCTCTTCAGTAACTGCTTTCAAGCCATCAGAGAGCAATTCCTCTCCCAGTCCCAAGTCACGTAGCCTGGTCCATGCTGAAAAGGAATGCCATGGTCAGGCTGCACTCCCAGGCCCGTACCGATGACGTGGAGTTCAACTTGGTTTTCACCAGCAGACCTGCAAGGGCGCCCTGAGGTGGGAAGGGAGCTCGGAGACCCGTACCCTGACTGCGCTGCCCACTCCCGATGCTTTATCACAAACCTGGAGATACTCAATATTTTCATTAGAATTTCAGGCTTGGCTCCATCCCAGCCCTCATCCCCAGTAAGTTTCTATCCCTTTTCGTTTTGGGTGCAAGCCTCAAAACGTAACCCACAGAGTCAAAAATGGGAAAGCAAATAAAACAAACCCAACATTTTTATCACTCTGATGCTGAGGACTGTGGCTCCTGATTTTCAACCCTGACTCAGAATATACCCTACATACACGTTACCCTGGGACCGTGTCAGCAGCAAGAGGTTTATGCCTGACTTGCTGTAGAGGCGGCCAGACTCATGTCTGTTAAGTAAAGAAAACACAAAATTATTCTGGCTTTCCAGTGGTGAAATTGAGAAGGTGATGCAGCCCTGAATTAAACCTGGCAAAGATCCCCAAGGCTTGATTAGGCTTTCTCTAGCATTTTTATCCCCAGGCACAGAGGACGGAGGAGGTGACATGGCCCCATCTCTATGGGCTTCTCCTCCAAAAAAAAAAAAGTGGAAAAAAATCCTTTGTGGTTTGTCCATTGACAAGAAATAGTAGAAAGGTGACCTGATGTTTCTGGCCAATTTTGGTATCTTCTTAGACCTGGATATCCCAGCTATGGGGCTCAACTACTTGCTATCATCCAGACAAAACTCAAACCTCTGAAATTTCACTTATTGCTACATAACACAGTTTCTTCTGTTCTTCACTTCTCTCTAGCCAAAGAATTAATTACCTGATTGCACCAAACTGAAACAGAGTTCATAACCTGTCTCCATGACCATCCTGTTTGGATATTTTCTTATATGAGACTGCTTCCAGCAAATGGATAGGTAACATATTAGACTGGTAAAATATATACTTTAATAATACAGTTGTGGGGTTTTTTTGTCTATAAGAACCATAAAAACACAGAATTCTGTCAAAAGAAAAGCTGAAATGATACAATACTGTTGACCAGCTCTCCCACTGCCCCTGCAAGCGCAGCAGTTTAGATGTGTAAATACCTCCAGCATTCCCACAGTCCCTGCAGGAGGAATATTGCCTGCTGGGGCAGCCAGCCAGCCCCGAGGCCAAATAAATGATGCCAAAGCCTTCCAACAAGAGTTAAGCGCTGGCTGTGCCTTGTGCCCCCCCCTAGGAAGATCTGCAACATCAGAGGTTGGATTCAGCTGCGTTTAAACATCTCCTTCTCCTCTCTCCCTCCACGTTTCCCCCCACTTATTTCAGCGGACAGAAGCCCAAACCCCCAGCAGCCAGCCCAAATGCCAGTGCCAGCCCCTCTCTTCCCAGAAACGCTTATCTGCAGAGAGCAAAGCAGCATCTTGTCGGTCACATTTGGTGATGCCTTGAGGGGTTCTCTCAAGCAAGAGGTCACCAAATACCGGTGCTCTCTTAGTTTGGGGAATTACCCCCTATTACTGTATTTGTCTTGCCCCACCATAAAATACTTGCTGGCAAGAGCGCGAGCCTACGCTTGCATGGAAGGCAGACTGATACGCCACACGGAAGGGTTGGTTGGTTTTTTTTTTTTTCCCCTTTATGAATTGCTATCTTTGATCCATTTTTCATATGTTTCCCTGTGCAAGTGCACAAAGACAAATATTCATTGTAATATTTATGAACACAGCCTGATAGTATGTTTTCAAAGAAAACAGGAAAAATGGAGACAAAACTGGATGCGCTTCACGTTAGGCGGCTATAGGTACAGCACATGTTATAAATTCTGTTCAAACTGACTCACTTCTTTCGATGAGGTAAGTGTTGACATTAGACAATTTGGTGGGGAGCATTTATTTCTGCATTTATTAAAATGTCAGTAACAGCAGGAGTAACACCTCCTAAAAGGCCTGCAGGTGCTTGTCTTCAAAAATTCAACATTTGAAGAGGATAAAAAGACAAAAACCACATTCAAAATGATTCACCGGTGGCTGGAAGAGAATAGATACATTCGGGTGTTTAATTAATGAGTGTGATGCATAATTGACACTCCTCAAATCCAGGGGACTGCCCAAACTGCTAGATTTCAGCATGTTCAAAACGCTCTGCAGAATCAAAGCGGAAAAGAAAGATTTGCGCAGATTTTGACATGTTGCCAAAACAACACAATTTATTCAAGGGCCGTGCTTTAGACATACCCAAATGCAGGTGAGCACTACCTCTGAAATGTAAAGTACTCAAGTGAAAAGGAAGGGGAGGAAAAATACATCAGTAAAAATGCATTCAATATGTAAAAATAGCTCTGCAGAGGTCAGGGCACTAAGCAGCGGAGGCAATGCCTAATGACTACAGACGAAGTAGCGGGCTGGTATGATAGCACAAAGATTTTTTTTTCATTCTCTCTCTCTCCGAAAACCTTTCAGGAGGCTACGTGCATCCCCCCTTGCTCGGCTCTCCAACGAAATTGGTAAGGTCGGAATAAGACGTCAGCTTGTTCACATCACAGGGAAATATAAACTGAGGTCAAGAAAACCACAACATCTGGAACGTGAGAAAAGGTTTTACTGTTAAGGGCTTAATGAACTCTGAAAATAAAGTTCTCAACATTGCTAATTTGTTTGGGCTTCAAAGAGGAATAAAATGCGAAGCTGGAAGAAGGTTTTATGGCTCTCCTGAAGAAATAAGAACGACATCTGAGCTAAAATTAGCAAAGCCCAATGAGAGTCAGGAGACCGTCACTATTAGTTAGCCGATGCTCGGAGAAAATGCTAAATCGTAACTGCTAGTGATTTACATGCAAATTATTGTGGGAAAAGAGGAATGATGGGCTCTTTGGCCTTGCAGCTCAGGGACAGACAGCGTCCCCGAGCTGACGGGGGACTGGGCTGGGTGGGGACATGCAGGTTCTTGCAGGTCATAAGGATCTGCCTGACACCATTCAACGCGGACCGGATGGGTGAAAGGATGCATCTGCCCCATCATTTTAGCTTGAATTAGGAATGTGTACAACTATAGCACCTTGGTTCAAACCGTGAGCTGGTTTTGTGGTGTGCAAAGCGGCAACCCATTCAGATGAAACGAAAGCTCAAGATACACATTTAATGCACTCCAGGCACTACACCAGGCGCTCAGGCCATGGGAACCAGATGAAAGCTGATCCAGGGGAAACCCTTCCACAGTGCATGCATAGGTGGCAGATCCTCCGTGTTGACTAGTTTGCTCTAGGCATCCGCTCTGACTTTGCTGCCCTGTGTGCTAAAGTAAACCATAGCAAAGCTCAGCCATTTGGGAAGTTGACTGCATATATCTCTTAGGCTATTTCTGTGCAGCGTCTCATACCTGCAGGCATCAGTTCTTGCCTTCGTTCCCCTCAAAGAACAGCATTTAGTCTCCCATTAGGCTGGGGACAAGACGCTGGGTGAGGACACAGGTACAGATTGTTCCCAGGGCAGCTTTACTGCAGTGATGTGCCCAACAGACAAGAAGTAAAAAATTCATTTGAGATTTTACAACTTACTCCCGCAGGGTAGTGAATACGCTGGTCTTGCTACTGTCAACCAGGAGAGCAAACGTTTCTCCTGCAAAGATGCCACAGACTTGACCCCAAGTCTCCTCACAATGCAAATCAGATCCAATTCCATTTAATCCAGGGAGTTTTGACTGTAAAGGGACTGGAAATGGGAGGAGCATTAGGTCCCCAGGATCAGGATCTAATTAGGATTGCCACCAGCTTCCCTGCTTTCAGCAAGGGGCCATCTATTGCCTGATAATTGAAGCAGTAATAATTTCAGTGGTCCAGGGCAGGAGGTTAGTGGAAGGAGAGCACACGGAGCAGCAACTGGACAATTTCCCCAACACAACACTTTGACAAGATTTTGGTAGCATTTACGACCCTCTTTTACCCTCTGCCATCAATACAGCTGAGGTCCATTCACCGCACAGAGCTGCAGGCTGCAAATTATCCTCCTCGGATGTAAAAAGGGGAGTTGATACGTAATGCAACGCAGTTCTCATCCTGCTCCTACCTGTGAGATCCTGGTCTTCTGACAAGTGGCAAGTGCCTTTGGGCTTGGGCTACTTTTGATCAAGCTGTGGGAGACAGGCCGGAGCAAGGAGAGAAGCAGCGGCTGTTCTCCGCAGAGGGATGAGCCTTGGAAGATTTTCACCCAAATCGTGGTTCTGCAGATTGGAGTTAGCAACAGTAGGAGGACAAGAGTGTTTAGAGCAGTCTTCTGCAGAAAAAGGACAGCTTCTCCCCTGCCTGTACACACCTCTGCATCACTGATGTCAGCTCGCATACTGCTGGCTCGGCTGTTAAAGAGCTATATATTTATACAGACACGTTTTCCCCAGCGTATGTGTATACGTGCGCTCAGCTTATGAAGATGCTGTGGGACAGAGCTCCAAAACATCACAGGGGGTATTGGCTTCGTGAGAGAGCACCAGAGGACACCGATTTGCCCACACCCTCAGTTTGCTTCTGTCCTTCAAGTGCAACACACACTAACAGACAGCCACTTAGAAAACACCCAGCCCAGCATTTTAGTTCTTTTCTACACGAGGAAAACAAACGTTGCCCTGCACATCTGTTGTGTTCTGGGCTTCCTCACTGCATGGAAAATACCTAACAAAACAAATGCACTAAAAAAAAAGAAAAATTGCCGCTTTGTGTTGCACATCAGAGGTATCTGTTTGGGGTGCAGGTGCTCACGCCACCACTTCACCACCATCGACGGCAGTAAATGCCCTTCATCTCCACCCTCGTGCCTCAGAGGCACAACCTCATCAGTACCCTTATGTTCTGTTTTCTGAATCGCAAAGCCAGTTACAGAGCATCCTCCCCGCAAGGATCTCTAAGGACATTACCGGTATCAACAACTTAAGGCTCTGGGCACCTCTAGGCAAGAGCGTTATTTCTACTTTTTCACGGATAAAACACCTCAGTAATCTCCTGTGCCCAGGACAGACACCAGAAACCTACAGAAGGGCTGAGAAAAGAACTTGAACCTCCAGGCAGCCAAATCGATCACAGCTATCGTCCCCATATGCAGGCTGGTGCAAAATGAGGACTTCATGTCATGAGCTCAACCAGCCACCAGACATCCAACCCATCCGTCGGCTGCTCACGCCACCGGCGGAGCCACACCACCATTACACGTGAGCAGCCCATTTCCGTAACTGACCATGTCAAGCAATAATTTCACCTCGAAGAGAAATACGGGGTGTGGGTTTCACTTATTTCCTTCCTTGAGGCTTCCCCCGTGGAAAGGACTCGGGGTAGAGCTGCTGGTGTGGCTGGTAGGGTGGCACGTGGGATGGGGACCGTGGGGACAGCTGTGTAGCCGGGCAAGGACAAGGCAGCCCCGACTATAACAAGAAGCATCAGAGGCAAATTTCACTCAGAGCAACCCAGGGACTTCCTCTAACACTAAGCATACAGGCAGGCCTCCTCCCTTTCTACAATTATTAATTGTAAAATAATGATTTCCCTGAGAAAGAACTTTAATTCTTCAAGTTAACAGTATACTCACATCTGTTTGCAGTAAATATTTTAAAATTACTTTTGGGAAGAAGGAAAAAAAACACACGACCCAACCTTACACGAATTTAACACAACTATTTCCAAGCATACGGTCATAAAATATTATTTGGGGAAGATTAATTGAAGCACTGATGAAAACATAGTATTTGTTTGTGATGCCAAGAAGGTTACTCAGAGCACTAACATTTGAAATTATTCCCTTTTGTTCCTGCGCCGATGGGGCGTTTGGCTGAACGGGAGCAGGTTCCCTACCCTCCCGTCTCCTCGCCTCTCCTCTCCGCTTAGAAAAAATGACAAAAATTGACCATTAGCTGGGGATTAGCTCATACATTAAATAATGTTGTAAAATATTTTTATGGCACTACTTCTAGTGGTTTTAAAGATTACTATTCAGGACATCTAAAGCTCAGGGTAAAAGATATATACGCACATTTTTTTTGAAACAGGAGAGTTATCTTTAAACACGGAAGATTACAACTGATTGAAAAAAGGCAAAGCATCGACATTTACAGGGAAATCATTCTCTACTAAATACAAAATATCATAAGTATAATCACCTCATAATAATTAGCTAATCTTTATTATTTTGCTTTTAAAATTTTTATTTAGGCTTGGGTTACTAAAATTTCAAATAATACAGGGCCTGCTGTCATGGCTCTTTATCCAAATGACTCGTAGTCTCTTGTAAACAGTTCTGTGATCTGATTTCCATTGGGACAGGAGTTGTAAAAGGCCAGGGATTTGCGATGGATTTACACGTATACGGTTTCAGTTAAGTTACCAAGGTCTACTTAACAGCCCTTTTCCTCAGAGTCTTAAATACATTTGCCACCCAGCCTCTTCATACCGCGTTCAAGGAAAGGGGCGATGTGACTGCAAAGAGCGCTTCAACTTCACTGGAACCCCCAATTTACATTCTTTCAACCAGCAGTGGGATTTTATTTATTTATTTATTTAAAAACAAGCTTTGTGGAGTTCCTGGAAAACCAATTCTTGCTAATACGCACGCAGGTGAGACATAGGTTTCTTTGAGTTTTGAAAAGGTCATTCAGGCTTCGGTAAACGACAGAACAACACTTGCAACTCCATTGTATCGCAGATATTAGCCTAGCCCTCTGAAGTCCAAATTTTGTTCTCAGGAAAAATGTATCAGATTACTGACCCACGATAATAGATGTTTTTTAAAAGCAAAGCTCCTCCAGACTAAATACCCAACAAACAAACATCAACACCCTTTGATGGCTGGCTACTTTCTCAGTAAAGTTCAAATAGTTTGACTTGCGGAGATCGTGCAGAAATGTACTGATAACAAAGGTAAATGAAATTCATGGCTAATTGTCAGGTCTGAATGACCCGTCCAATTGTCTTGTTTGCTTGGCAAACAATTTCTTTTCTAAATGTTACTGCAGCCACAGATATAATTTTTCTAACACTGCAGAAAGAATCAGATTAAAATACGATACAGAAGCAGCACTTACCTTGGGCTGATTAATATGCTTAAGCTGTTACCGTGCCACCATGCTTAAAAGCATAAAGATACGCTTTTCTACACTAGTCTATATATATTGATACTTATTGTGCCAGGAAAACCTCTTTGATTAGTCACACTAAACCATTGCTTAAGTGGTATGAATTTCTCAGGCCTGCACTTTCCATAATCAAGTAATAAATTCTGGGACTAATCATAAGCTGTGCTGTCTCTCCTGGGTGATCTGCAAGGAGACTCATCAAGAGTTTCTTTAACCAGAGGAAAACTAAAACGCCTTAAGTAAATAAAAATGCATCCTACAACTCGGAGCAAAATTCATTTCAGAGGTCATAAACATAGACCGAAAGCTATACGCCGCTTCACGGCAAGCACTTGACTCTGTTTTAGAAGAGATTTTTGTTTGAGCATGAACTCCTGCTCAGTCCTAGTTGGATCAGCTTGTGAAAAAACCCCCGTTCAGCACGTAAAACCCAAGTGCTACTGAAATAAAGACAGTCGCGTTTTCTTCTTCGTCTTTCACAGACCGTCAGCGACTGCCCGAGGAGGCGCATACATGGTGATCTTCTACAATGCAAAAGCTTTCCTCTACCTGTGTGCCCTCTCTGGGAGCTGCAACAGTCAGCTTTGAGCAAGGGGGATGTCCAAGCCGGGCTTTTGAAACTGCATATATGAAATATATGAATACCTGAAACCCTAAGACCTACAGAGTACTCTTCAGCACTCTGCTGCCCTAAATGACAACATTCTTTAAAACTGTGCATGAAATTTAATCTAATTCTTTTGTACTCATGTTACCATACGCTTGGCTTAAACATTGCGTTTTTAAGCCAAAATGCAAAGTTAATCTATCATAATGCCCCTCCAGGTGAGATTTATTATAGAACACTTTCTAAAACCCGTGTATTCTATGTGCATGAGCATACCATATTCATCTTATTATTATCCAGTTGAAAAATTCCCAGTGTGTGCAACGCCTCAGATATAATAGCAGGCATGCCAACAGAATATGACACTTATGCTAATCTGCACCCCGCTGTGGAAAAACATACACAAGGATTCCATTACCACATTCATTAGGCTGCAGTGCACTTCATCTTGAATAGGGATTATGAACTATAATAGAGTGAAAACAGTTGATTGAATCCACTTAGCCAAATCTCTATGACATTAGCCAAATATTTCGGCGTGAGGAAGAGGAGGAGTTGAACCTTCTCCTGGTGGGATGTGCTGCCTTCACCCCATCTCTCCGGGTGCTTCGGTTTGGATGGGGAGAGTTTTGAGAAAGACAAGGTCATGATGACACCTTGCATTGAGACGGTGTTTTAAATATTCGAAGTGTCACCCATAAACTCATCCAGAGCGATGTGACAAAGATGCTGTTGGGACCGATGCATGCACATTCCAGACACATGCACTATTTCTTGTTTTGCACAGGTTCTTCGCAGCACATTAGCAAATTCTTCATGCACCTGTTAGATGCTTTTTTGGCACCGAGGGAGAAGATTTCCAAGCTGACCCTACGTGCAGCAAAACCTCCCAGTGACGAAGTTATGTCGCTTAAACAGTAATCCCGTTCAGATGAAAAAGACGTTGTCCAGTTCTGTGTTCAAGTTTCCCAAGTATGCTTTGAGTGTATATTCAATTTTTTGTTCTACACAATACAGTTGCTGTCTGACAGCCAGCCTTTCTTGGCAGAAAATTGAACTCCAACTATTTAAAATATTGTCAGAAATAATAAAGACCGGAATACAAGTTACCACTCAAGAAATGTTTTGGAATTTAGTTGTGCCCAGAAAAAAAAAGAAAAAAAAAAAAAGAAAAGAAAAAAGAAGGAATTAAGTCTTCCCCATGTAAAAGAGTCAAAAGATGATAATAAAAACCTTCTGTGCTTAGTATTTAGTCATTTTGGGGACTCTCTTGTTTATATACGTCCTTTTAACGTAGCAACTAAACAGGAAGTTCCTGTTAGCAGGAGCGCAATGTAACTGAAAGGAGAACTGCTGAAACTCCTGACAGAAACTCTGCCGTGCTCTTTTCTTCCAGTTAAAAGGTTAAAGAATAGGAAAAGAATAGAAGCGTTATGGAACAAACAAATATATTCAGTATGTCTAAACTTTGTTTTCCTTCCAGGCATCTGACCCGCATTGCACAGTACTTACTCGGGGGCATGTGCTGAGCTCAGTTATTCCTCAAGTGGTTTGGGTTCTTGCTGCACCATCAGCTCTTTTTCCACCCAAGTTTTGGCAAAGCTGGAGGCACCTCCAGCTGGGACAGACGAATCCAGCACCAGCCAACACCAGCCCGGAGAGGGGACGTTCGCCCGCTGCCTGCCAGTCTCATGGGGAGAAGCTGGCATGGGTCAGCAAGGATGGTTCCTGAGCTCTTCCCTCCTAGAAATGCAGGGATGGGGAATTGGAGGATGAAGAGCACTTGCAGGCGCTCCACTCTGCACCTTCTCCTGACTGACGGTGGTGAAGAAGCCAAGGAAGAATACAGATAAAATTATGAGTACAAAAAATGAGAGATGGATGGAGTCGATGGGGAGGCTGAGCGAAAGTAGGATTTGGCAGCAGAATTCATGTGAAGAGAAAGGTGACAGAGATTAGATGGGACTTGGCAGCGGGAAAGTTGGGAGGGACCAAACTGGCAGTGGTGTGGGATGAAAGACTGAACTGATTTGGAATTTGGGGAGAAAGAATGAATTTCTGGGCAAAAAGCAGCTTATACAACAGTGAGACATCCAGCATCACGTTAATCAACGTGCGTGGGAGACCAGGCGACTAATCATCACAGAGGCATTGGGCATGGGCTGTGGGGGGCCAGGAATAAAGCCATGTATCATGGGCAGGGCTTACTGCTGATGTTATTACACTTCATTTTTAAAAAAAATATCTCACGTATGGAATTTCTGATCCTGTAGAATGAGCAATACCATCAGTGGAAATGGCACCAGGATCCAGCCAGCTTCATAAATCCCCTGTTGGATTCTGGATTTGGCATTAATCTCTGCAGGCGAAAACCATTTCGCTGGCACGACTTACCCAGTTTTCAAAGTCTTGCCCCAAAATAAAGAATTAGGTTTCTGCAAACACGCAGGTACTTACTTGACTCAGGAAGATGCTGAGTGTTATCTGAAAGGGTGATTTCAGCGAAAGCTAAGGTACGTCAGTATTTTATGGTGTCAAGTCTTTTGACTATAGGGCTGGTCTTTGTGGAGAAAGTTTTATTGCTAACTTCAGAGGGAACAGCTCTGCAGCCTGTATAAAATATCCGGGAGAAGAACGAGCACTCTATAAACTCCTGAAGGAAATGTGACTCCCAGGAACGGCATGAAGAAAACAAAAATTTTACTAAATATATAAACCACTTAGTTTACCAGAGAGAAGGAACACACTCTGGGGATGATTTTCTTTTTATTTTTTTCTTTTTTTTTTTTTCTTTGCTTGAGGTCCAGCTTCTATTTTTCAACTTTGAAAGGTAAGTGGGAGCATCAAACAGGTTGAACGAGGCACTGTTTTCTTGGTACAGGAACATGGCCCTTTGCACCGAGATTGTAATACAATCCATCCTCTCTGGGACTGCAAATGCTACAGTGCAAAACTGTGTTTGAAAACCTCTTTTATCATTCATCGTCTCCAGACTGAAATCATTTTTGACAACCTCTGCAGAAAACAAGCAGCTTTCTGGCTACTGGCGAGCCGATTAAAGGGAGGAAACACATGTTCACTGTCAGACAGAGCCCCTGGAGAAAGCATTGACAACCTTTTAACCTCCTTTCCCAGTGAAAGTGCCCAAATGTTAGTCTGGAACAAAACCCCAGCATTGTTTTAAGCATCTTTTCATTTAATGCACTATATTTTTTCAAGATATTTTAAGAGTCAGAGGAATTCCATTTTAACGTGGAGGTTTCACAATCAGTTCAATTCCCATGCAAATGGTCACATAAACAATTATTAAGGGGGATATCTTTTTATGAACTTTTTCCTTCTCTTTCTTTCTTTTCTTCGTTTTTTTTTTTTTTTTTTTCCCCTTCACTGTCTGACCACAGTTTAAATACCAACACATTGAAAAGTTCACTAACCTCTACAGTGATTTCTCAAAACAAGCCAAAAAGCCGCAGGAGTGAAATTTTCTGAGCAGTAGGAAGGCTGACTAGCAGACATTATTAGCACTTTGAGCATTCAGATCTGGCCATGGAAACTTTTGTGAGTTACAAGATGCTGGGGCAGGAAGCACCACACATTACCGATGTATTTGTTATCGAGGGAACTAGTTTCCACTGTATTTAATAGGGGAAAATACAGTTTCTTTTGAGAATTAAACCAAGAATTTTTTAAATT
>NW_009605357.1:219764-322266 GCF_000690535.1 Cariama cristata | reverse complement strand
ACCGGACTCCCCTCATCGCGACACGAGCCCGCCGCTTCCGGCGCGCACCGCCAGCCACCACCCTCCGTCCCCACTGCGCAAGCGCCAACGTCCCGCCTTGCCGGTCACGCCCCGCGAGGCATGCTGGGTATTGTAGTCCTCGGAGGTTGGGGAAGGGGCCTGGTTCGAGGGTGACGGCGCTGCGCCGCCATGCGGAGAGGAGGAGCGACTGCGCCCGCTGCGCATGCGCACGGAGAGTCCCGTGTGGGGCAGCAGGGCTCTGGCGGCCATGTTCGTTTTCAGAGGGCGGCGGCGGGGCGTTCGCCGTCGTGTATAGCTCGGATTGTTGTCCGCAACATGGCTGCTTCAAACCACAAACGTCTTTTGTAGCTCAGCTAAAGCTTGTTGATGCACAAGAGGCTGATCTGTAGCAAATTGCTGTAGCAAATCAGTCTGGGTTGGTTGGGATTGTAGGCCAGTGACGGTAGTGAGCTGTCTGGTCTGTGGTGCTACAGCATGTGTAAATGGTGTTGATGCCTGTTGAGAGCCAAGATGAACAGGCAGAGTTAAAACACCTGCGGAGCACACTGTGTAGAGGATGAGGTTGGGAAAAAATCTGCAAACTGCTCTTGCTTGGAAAAGGTACAGAGAAAGGCTGACCAGAGAGAGGCCTGTGTCAGAGGGCTGGTCCGAGGGCTGAGAGATAAGCAGTGCTGTGACACAGCCCAGAAATGGAAAAACGTCCTGGGTACTGCGCTGCAAATTAGAAGAAAGGACACCTCACTTTGCTGCTGAACAGCGTGTGCACCCTGGGGAGGTTTGCCGTAATGGATTTGGCTGAACAACTTGTGAAGGTGTGGTGGTTATGTCTGTGCTACGCTGTGGGGCAGCCTTGGGGCCAGATGAGTTGGTTGTGCCCCTTGTCAGTCTGATGGAGCATCCTTGAGGTATACATGGGAATCCAGGAAGGTGTGCCCAGTGCTTTGAATATTCCACGGGGAGTGCTTAAACTGATGTTGGAGTAAGATAGGCTTCTTAATCTCACCAAGCACAGGAGAGCTTGTCAAAGCCCTTCCTTGTGAGAGCCCTGATGTTGCTTGCCTTCAGGCCAGAATGATTTCTGGGCAGGCAGAGTCCAGAGAAAAAGCAGGCCTGCCTGCAATGGGCTGTACAGAATTCAGAGCTATTCAGATCTGTATAGGTGCAGGCATGGAGCATCCATGCAAGTAGTGTGAACAGGAAAATTCAGCCCTGGAGGCTGCAAACCTACTGACCAGAAATACAAGGTCTCGTGGCATGAGGGCTGAGCATTCACTGTGTGCACACAGTCTGAAGATGGACTTTGCAAAACAGCCCTGAATTTCTCTTACATAGGGACTTTTGTACCTGTATAAAGAGTTAGAATTAGATTTGTGATAGAGGGGACTGTGCAGAGTCTAAGGGGCCCTATTTTCTCCCAGCTCTATTTGGATGATGTGAGCTGCTCCTGACTTAGCCTGGTTTCCCCTTATTCTCTGTCCTGAACTTACTGTAGCTTCAAACAACTGCCAGAGGTGAGCCTTTCTAAGCCTGGCTCTGCCCATGTCCAAATATCCCTAACTTCAAATGCAAAACCAACCCTGGCTCCAGTTCTTCTGAAAGATGAAACTATAACTCTGCATCCTTGTACTTTTGAACTCTGAAGCTTTCAAACTGCAACCTGTTTTTATTTTACTCCCTACCAGAGCAAAATGCAGATTTCACAGCCTCAGAATATTTTTGCAAAATTGAATTCTTGCTTTTCAGCTTGTACTAGTTACAATAAAATACTTCAGGCTTCCTCAGACATCTGTTTCACTGTAGAAGTCCAGGGATGCTGATGTTACATCTTAAGATAAAAGTGCAGACCAAAAGAGGATTGCTAGTGGTACTTTTTATAAAATGTTGTAACTGAAATAGTAAAGTTTGAGAGCCGTGATACAAGACATCTGTGAGTACAAAATATGCATTTTTCAGCAGTCACCAGCAGCTGCAGGTTGTCTGAACTCAGCCCTCTGCGTTCTTCCCAGAGGCCTGTTTTTTTCACAGCTAGTATGATGCAATGCTTTAAACTGAGCACATACAAATTCAGACTTTCAGAGCAGAAAAGTCTCCTTGGTAATTAAAGCCCCTTGATTTTACTTGAAGATCCCTTCTGCTGCCAGGTTGGCCTCAGCCTTCATTGAACCACTCGTCTCCATTCAATGGAAGGGGCTATTGCTTCAGTGGACTCGGTTATATGGAGTTCTGGTCCTGCCTTGTTTCCCTCTATTTGTAAGAGTCAATTGGGGGAATCTTAATTCATTCAGAGGTATTTCCTCTTTCAGGGCATGGCTTTCATTCAGAGGACTTGTAGGATGAGAACAAAGGTGAAAGGAAGATGTGTATGGGATATATGGGGGAAGAAGCACTGCTACCAGTGGCCGTTGTCTGAACTAGTGTAATAAAGGCGGCAAGCAGCTGAGGAACTCACTAGAAGGGCACTTGCAGGAAAGTGAATGCCTGGTACCTGTGCTGAGGTTTGACTTCACAGTCTTGCCATGGTAACAGATGCAGGATTCAGCAGAAACGCTTGAACAAGCCTAGCCTTATTTAAAGCACTGAGTTTCCAAGTCAACAACTCCTGTGTTGCCAAGATACAGACATTAGAAAAAAACCCCAACAATAGCAACAAAAAGCTGTCACTAAAGGAGAAGAGCCCCGGATCCATGCCCTCTCTGCAGGGACGTGATCGTTCACCACTAACAATGTCACACACCGGCTCAGGATGGCAATTGCTCCTTGAGCGGCACGCAGTCCTTTCCAACCACAAAGGCTTCCCTCGCAGGACAGAAAGTTTGAGTGCCTCAGGGTGCTGATTTTCTACTTCAGACAGACAGTGAGCTGGCAAACTGGGTGTTTGGAAGCTGTAATTTCTGGCAGCTGGTACCAGCAACTGAACTCGGTTCATTTTAGTAATCCAGAGAGCTGCTCTGGAGATGAAGGTGGCTGTCCCAGCTTGCCATAGGAGGGCAGCAGCCTACAGCCAGAGAGGGTCTGACAGTGGGACTGTGCATTCTGATCAACTCACCCTACCGCTCTGTTTTATTTATTGTCATTTATACAAATACGGTGGAGGGCAGCTATTCCTATGCTCTGAGCCAGCTACCCTACAGCTTTTGCATGCCAGCCATCCTACAGCTTTTGCATGCACACAAGTAACACATCTCTGTATTGTCTGCTCATCCATCTGGATGAGGGGCTGCAGCAGGGATTACTTTGTGCTGCCATACTCTGCAAAGATGCTGTAGGGTAGAAGGCACTCCTCAAACAGATGAAAATAAGGAGGGCAAGCAGATGTGGAACACCGATAGGAAAATGTTGAAACCAATGGGGTGGTTGGAAAGAGGGAAGCTAATGAGACAACTCATTTTTTAACCTTCCCCCCTGCTTTTCTTACAGTATGTATTTTTCATTCTCTGGCATACTTTGTGGGAGCTCCCTTCAGGATACAGGGAGCTTGACTTCAGGATACAGATCAAAGTTTTTGTTGATGGTGGTGCTATGTAGTCATTGGTATGTGGGGCTGGGCTGGGCAGGACTGTGTGTCTTGAGTCCACTCCTTCTGCAAACAGTGAGCACACACACCTCCTTTTTTCTCCCTGTTGTCTTTGAGATCTTTCCCAGCTTACGGTTGGTTTTCCCACTGAGTCACTAGCAAGTTCCTTTCTTGAGTTTAGGTGAACCAAAGATTTTCAAAGCTAGGTATACCCTAAACCGCGTTTAGAATCCTAAACTGCTGCTGGATTTTCAGAGGTGTCGAGTACCGAATACCCTTTCTGCTCTTTTGTTTCTGAATATTTCTGAGTCTCCCACCGTTAGAAGAGGCCTGGGCTATGGCAACCTCTATATTGGCCGTATTAGTGAGCACAGGTTCCTGAATTCAGCCCTTGCAAACCTCTTCTGGGGTCTGTGACCAGTGTCAAGCAGAGTACAAACAGCTACAACAAAGTAAGATACTATTTAATCTCAGAAAATGAAACAGGATATAAGAGAACGAGGAGTTTAAAGTGGTAGAAGTGTCCAAGTGATTGTTTACCTGCCATAAGTCGTGCCTCCCTGTCACAACCAGGGCTGATAGGCAGCGTTCTTGTATAGATTTTATTTCCATGGATACTCAAGCAGAATCCATCCCTTGTTAGTCCATTCTCTGCTGTCAACCTCTTGTCAGTCTGTGGTGGCCAGATACTGGTCACACAGCTTTTGCTGAAGTCTGGAAGCGTCATGTTCTCTGCTAAAAGATAGTCGCAGTATCGTCTTTTCATGGTGCCTACCCTGGAGCTCTCTGGAGCTCTTTCTGGTCATGTGGGTGGTTTTGTAGAAGTCCTGCTGCTAAGTGAACCAGCATGGGAAGGGGTAGTCAAGGAGATAGTCAAGGGGGACTTTGGTAACAGTGGTAGGTGATGCCTGTGTCCTTGAGTCCTTCAGGACTCCACCTCAGTCCTGAAACTGGAAAAAGGGAGCATCACACCGTCACCAAGTGTTGCAGCACCACAGAGTCTTGGGGGAAAGAGGCCAGACAGGAACTTTTGGAGAAGGTTGCCTTCATACATGCTAAAATCTCTGCTGGGACTCAACCTGTGACATTTGCCATGATACAAAGTGGCCAAATGTCTTGAGTGCAGCACAAGTCCCTTGTCCTCTCCTAACTCATCCTCTCCCTGGTGTTGGGACCATCCATCTATCATCCCTGCCCCAATGTACACCTGCATACCCCCTCTCTCAGCCTTGTTTTCCTACACCTCATGGGGTAAGAGGGCAGTGTTGCTGGGAGCTATGCCACGGGAAGCAGAACTGGCTCTAATGGCTCCCTTGCCACACTGCTGAGACAAAGCCAAAGTGCAAGATACAGCTTGGGAGGCAAAGGTGAGTGAGGTCCAACAGCCTGGAGTAGGACAGGAGACAGCTGGGGTCTAGAAGACACTTGCAATTCATCATAGTATTGTTCTCTAATCATTTCAGCGCTGACTGGAATTGTATATATTTAGGAACATGAGACATCCGCAGTGTAAATCTCTTTTTCCCATCGCTGCTCAGGTCAAAGTGTCGTGCTCTGGCTCTCTGCTGTGTTACAAAGGCAGGCTGTACTACTGCTGGCTACGCAATGGGTTATTGTGCTTCAGCATTTTGCTAGCAAACATCTGCCAGAATTTCACTCTCATTTGCCAAAGGTACCGTGCAGGCAAGATGTTGTTATCCAGCAGCTCTCCAGAATGGCTTAAGCTCTTTACGGAAAATGCATAGGAAAGGGCTGGTGCATTCCACTCAATTTTGAACTGATTGGAGCTTAGGAGCTTAACTGTGCTTCAGAAATATATTCAGACAAAGAGCGGGGAGCAGGTGAATAATTCCAGTGCAGATCAACAACAATAACAAAAGAGATTCTATATTCCTTACATAAAGGAATTCACTGAGCCATGCTTTCTGGAAAGTTTTCTTCCTTCTGGAGTAGCTATCACAGTCTGCTTTCCAGCTGGATAAGCACATTTGCAGCAAATTAGATTACCTTTGAAATAAACATGCAGGGTGGGGCACAGGAGCCTGTGATAGAATAGGTCAGTGCTCTGCATGATTAATTTCGTTACATCAGGCTCAGATAAATCTTGCCAAGTTTAATTTAGATGGAATATGGGAAGTGGACAGATAGACTTTGAAGCTGTCATTGGTATTAATGACACTGCTGTCCTTGTTAGTGTCTTGAATAACATTGTTTGAGACCTCAGTGGGGAAGAAAAAAAAAAGGATCGTGAAATAAAATATGTAATCACAGATGTGTTCGATTAAGTCTCGTCTAAGTCAATGGAGTTGCTGTAGTCAACGGAGCCACGCTGACTTGTATCAGCAGAAGATACTGCTTGTTCCTTGTAATCCTCTAGTACTGAGAAGCCCAAACCCTGTGTCAGCATCTCACCATTCTGAAGTCTCAATATGTAGATTCTGCATGTGCCTGAAGGCAATAAAATTCTGGTATGGACATTAGTTAGGGAATTTTTTTTTGCCTGATGCTCCGCTTGCCTATCTTTCTGAATAATTTTCTCTCTGCTCTCCGCAGCACTGCCATCTACCGCCTGTATGATAGCTTCACTGGTCAGGTCCATCCCTCGATCGTGAGTCCATCTGTATGTTGCATCTCTCTCTCGATGTCCTGATGTTTCATGGGCTCGCCAAGCTACAGATAACTCATCCTTACGTTCCCAGTCTAGGTCACTCCAGAAATCCAGATGGATTCTGCTCCCTTGTACTCTGATGGCATAAGGGTACACTGTGCACCGGTGTCCACCAAAGCCACCTGCTCCTGTGGATCACATGTGCCAGGCCATCAAATCCATACCATCCAGTAAATCTTCTTGTCCCTTTTCTCTGCCTGGCCAGAGACAGGGACCCTCTCTTCCTGGTTGGAATATTCACTATCTGAGTCCTGTGGTCTCAGACCAGAAGTATCTTCACCAAGGCCAGGAGGTGAAGTGTTCTCAGCTCTTCTTCTGCATCTGGGGCATTGCTGGTTCTCTTCCACTATCTTGATGGCAGCTGGAGTGTCAGCCTTCCTGGATGGGTGTTTCTTAGTGGTCTTCCTTGCAGTTCATGTATGTGGGCTTCTAGATTTGAGGTGGGAATGTTGTCCCACTGCTTCGTGCAGGGGGAACCACAGAGTGGCATGACGTGGACCTGGCTCTCCCTTTCCCTTTGGCAGGGTGAAGCTGAGTCCATGGGGCATCCCTGACAGCTGAGACATAGGCCTGTGGTGGGGTAGGAGGAAGGGAGGTTCTCTTTGAACCTCTGGAGCCATTGGAACAGCCACTCCACAGTTAGTGGTTCAGAGTCTGGCCAGTGCATCAGCACCAGGGTGTTGGCATATGACACTGGTGATTGCGTACCACCTTCTGCCATATGGACTGGGTGCAGTCCCACCATCTCTGGTTCCCTCAGGCATTGGATAACTTCCTCAGTGGTGGTCCACTTGCCCAGGCAGCCTACCGGATTGTCCTGGTAACTGGCTTTCATAGTCGACAGGAGCCAAGTCCAAAGGCTGTAGGTTCCAGTTCCCTTTCCAATCACTTTGTCAATCCCAGTGTCCCTACTTAGGGATCCCAGCTGCCTGGCTTGCCTGCTGTCTGACACCTGGTAGTGGACCCCAGTATCCCAACACCGGAGCAACTAGGCAGCAATCCTCTCACCTGACTTGTGTCCGTGATTTTTCCACAGATCTTGCAGCTCCTTTAAAACCTCAGGATTTAGGGCCTGAGTGATTTCTTCCTCCTTGGTGACTTTTTCATTTCCTCATCCTGATTCCTTTGATGGTGCTGGACAGAGTTTCAGTAGGCATAGGCCAAACCTCAAAACATTGCTAGAAGTCTCTGGGTCTCATTGTGTGAGGCAAGGCACCCTTCCTTAGGTCGTGTGCCAATTCACTAGGCTTATATGCCTGTTCAGGTGTAAAATTGCAGGCTATCGGAGGTGATAACTGCCCTAGGCACCTGCCCAAATCCTCCCACAAACCCTGCCACCACCGACTGACCACCTTAGGGCACAATTCTTTGTCACCTCACCAACGAGTTGTTTACTCTTATGCCAGGGCCAAGCCAGGTTCCACACACCCAACAACAAGCCAAGGATGTTGGGTATTATGATCAAACAGCATGCAGAAGGATGTGGAGGAAACTTGGGAGCCCATGCAGCAGAGCTGGACATGTCCATCCCGGAGGAGCAGAGGGAGGTGTGATCCGTCATGCTTTCTACAACATAGCTCACACAGGACAAGAACAACCTCAGTGCCAGGGCCATATACCAGCCCTGACGCATGGCCATTGCTTTTATCAAAATGTGTCCAGGGACAGTGGAGTGAAGTGATAAGCAGCACAGCAAACAGCAGAAGCTGCCACTGACAAGCCCTGGGCTCTAATATACAGTAAAGCAAGCAAGCTCCCTGACCAGCACAGGACCCTGCCAGTTAACAACTCTAACTGCTTATAGCAGACTCAAATCAAAACTGTTGTTATCTCAAGCCCCATGCTGCGCTTGAAAAAAGACCCGTGTGGGTTGACCCTGGCTAACAGCCAGACGCCTACCCAGTTGCTCACTCACTCCCCTCTCTTGTGGGATGGGGAGAAAACAAAAGGAAGGTGAGGAGGCTTGTGGTTTGAGGTAATGACAGTTTAATGGGGAGAGCAAAAGCTGCATGCACAGGCAAAGTGAAAAAAAAACACCAATGGAATTTATTCACTACTTCCCATTGGCGGGCAGATGTTTAGCCACTTCTTGGCAAGGAGGACCTCAGCATTTTTAACACTTGCTTGGGAGGACAAATGCCATAACCACAAACATGCCCCCTTCCTCCTCCTTTCCCTGAGCTTTTATTGCCGAGCAGACATCATACAGCATGCAATATCCCTTTGGTCAGTCGAGGTCAGCTGTCCTGGCTGGGTCCCCTCCCAGCCCCTTACCCACCCCCTGCCTACTTGATGGGTGGGGTGGGCAGAGTAGGAAGGAGAGAAAGCCTTGATGCTGTGCAAGCTCTGCTCAGCAGTAGCCAAGACATTGGTGTGTCACCAACACTGTTTCAGCCACAAATCCGAAGCATAACTCTGTATGGGCTGTTAGGAAGAAAGTTAACTCCATCCCAGCCAGAGACGGTATACCTGTCTAGCAAACATCCTGAAGGACGCAGATGGACCGGAGAAGTTGGCACAAGATCATAAACAAGTTTGTAAAAGTCACTGTGATCTTATTTACAAGTTCTTATGGAAATGGCTGACAGCTCCCAGGGAGACAGTTTTTAATGGCTCCCAAAGTTACTTGGAAATTCTGATGGAGTCCAAAATACTTTGTCTTGGATTACGTAGTGCACTTTTAGTGTTTTGAGACCACATAAACATTGATGCATTTCCACATAGGCACAAATGGCACCCATTTAACCACAACGCTCTGTATCATGGGAACAGCTTGCAGACCATTGTTTTCACAGATCTTCTTGCTTGAATAGATTATAGCAGGACTAAGAGCTTTTCACGAAGTGGTCAAGTATTTATGAGCCTGGAAACAGAGTGAATGTATTTCTTTGCAAGTTAATATAAATCCAGCTGGGATCTTAAAAAATTTAACAGATGAGCTTCAGAAAGGTACACTGCTTGCTTCAAGACAAGTGGAGATGTGGAGACACCTCCATTTAGAGCTCCCTCAACACAGAGGGTTGCTGAGGCTGTGTCAAGGGAGACATGTCACTGTAGCAGCTGCTCATTTCTAGATGCTCATTTCATCCATCTGCCCTGCAACCCATCGTGCTGTTAACTACATTTGCCTGTGAGGACATTTGTCTTCTCAGCAATGCCGTAGTGGTTAGATACACTACAGCCAAGTGCAAAATGCCACAGATCTTCAGAAATGACTGCAGCGAGTCTTATGTGCCATTGCATAACAGAGTTAAACGAGGTCATTTTTCTCCCCTGTTCCAGGTACAGCAGTTTACACTGAAGAGCTCTGTCATCTTACACAAATGTTGATTAAACATGAAGTGTCTTAAACCACCAAAAAAAGAGAGCCCACGCCTGACCTTCAGTCCCCAGGAGCCAATCTTACCTAGTAGATAACTGAATCATGGAGTTGTTGACTTTATGACGCAAATGCACACACATTTAGGTAAATTCCGTTCCCATTAGCATGGCTATAAATTAGATTTGGATTTACCGCAAAACTGTTAGACTCATTTGGTGGCAATCTCCAAGGTGCTTTATGCTAGCTGAAATTCAGTTGAAACCAAATCTCTGCTGGTGTCATTCAAGTTCCGATCATTTTCCCCCATGGGAAATTTGACCCCTGCTTTGTTCAAATGAATGAATAAGAAGTCTTTTGTTCCCAGCCAAGAGCACACAAACCCTGTGAACAAAGGCTTTCTGCATCGGTGACCTCCAGGTTGGTTTGCTGCAGTGATTGGAAATGGGGATGAATAAGCAAATACTACAGACTTGGTTTTTATTCTACTAAAGGAGCAGAAGTTCATTGCTCCAATGTTCTGCTGATTCCCCAGCAATCAACTGAATTTAAAGTTATAATGCTCCTTTTCGACAGTTTTACTGACTTTAGGTAACAGATACGCAGAAAATGGAAATCATCTCCCTGATGAGGTTGTTCTGCTGTTTCTCATGTTAGGGGCAATAGGTTTGTCCCAACAAGGGTTGAGGTTTATGGGAGCTAATGAGAAGTCTTTTTAATAACCAGGTTTTGGCTATTTCAGCTTACCTCTCCAGGCCAAATGAAAGCCTGAGTGTAAGAAACTGGAATATACAGTCATCTGCCTTTTCTGGTTTTCAATTCCAGCTCCTCCTAAAACGAAAAAATACAGTTTTTGGAGTTGCAAAGAAGAGCTTGAAGCTATGAAGCATATGGTAACTGCTGTCTCAATTTACAGGATACATGAAGTGGTTACTTTGAGAAAGGTGCACAACAAATTCCATATCAACACCATCTATGTGTGTCCAAGGACATGAGGAACACATCCAACCATGAAGAAACAGGCCTCCCAGCCACCAGTACAAGGCTGGAGATGAATCTGAGTTTCAGACTCCCTTAAGATACCTCTATTCCCTTCCTCAGAAATTAAATGCTTCTCAGTATCTACAGCTGACATGCAAAACTGAACTCTCTCCCACCACAAAAGACAGTTCTAATTAAAACTTACATAAGATGTTCAAGGTGTTCGTCATTGGAGGTGTTCAAGGTGAGGCCGAATGGGGCTTTGAGCAACCTGATCTACCTGATCCAACCCCTCATGGGTAGGGGGTTGAACTAGATGATCTTTAAAAGTCCCTTCCAACCCAAACCATTCTATGATTTGATGATAAACATCCCAGGTTTGATGTGGTGAGAGAATTATTTCTGAATAAACATGTGATGGATCATCAGTTCCAGCCTAAGTCTGAGAGGGGAAATGATGCTCAAGTCAAAAGAGCAAAAAGGTCAGATAAGGGGATGCCAAGGGAAACCTGATTTGAGTAGGGCTTGAGGTGGAATTCAGACACCTTTGCAGTAAAGTCAGAACATTGGGAAGGAGAGAGCATGTCTCTCTACAACAGATGGGGTCTTTTGTCAGGAATAGAGTGGAAATGCTGCCTGCTTCTACCATTTACAGAGAGAACAACTGAGGAATCACAGAATCATAAAATGATTTGAGTTGAGTTAAAGATCATCTCGTTCCAACCCCCCTGCCATGGGCAGGGACACCTTCCACCAGACCAGGTTGCTCAAAGCCCCATCCAACCTGGCCTTGAACACTTCCAGGGATGGGGCATCCACAGCTTCTCTGGGCAACCTCTGCCACTACCTCACCACCCTCATGGTGAAGAATTTCTTCCTTGTATCTCATCTAAATCTTCCCTCTTCCAGTTTAAAACCATTGCCTCTTCTCCTATCACTCCCTGCCCTTGTAAAAAGTTCCTCCCCAGCTTTCTTGTAGGCCCGCTTAGGTACTTGAAGGCTGCTCTAAGGTCTCCCTGGAGCCTTCTCTTCTCCAGGCTGAACGACCCCAACTCTCTCAGCCTGTCCTCACAAGGGAAACGAGGACATGACACTGCTCAGAGGTCTGTAGTTTTTCAGTGGCAAAGACGAGAGTAGCACAGAGGCCTTCTGGCTCCAATGCCAGGGTCTAGTCACTTCCTGGTGTAAAATCTTTTTCCTTACTACAGTTTAATCACTTGGCCTGAAATTTTCCAAGTTGGAAATTCTGTTCATGGCTGAATTTGAAAACTTAAGGCAGAATGGTTCAGATCTTTCTGAGCAGGCAGCTCTGGTACTCCCACACAATGAAGCAACATGGGAATTTGACAGGGCATTAGCTTGGGTCAAACCCTTTGCTTTCTCCATTGTCTGTATATTGTGCAGTGAAGAGACTAGAAGATGCTGCAAGTTCATCAGACTTCTGCAAAGGGGGGTTAACCCAGACTTCTGTGGATCACAGAGGTACCTACTTAAGGACTGAATGAACAGAGGTCTTAAGGAAAGTAGCATGTGATCGTGTCGTTTACAACTGGGTCATAACACATGCACAACATGAGCACTGGTAACCTTAAATCTGGCATGATGATACTTGCATATACTTGATTTTGCAGTTTTAATAGTATATGTGTAATATATATTTATGTGTGTGTGTCTGTATAGACACAATATATGTATTTAAGCTTTGCTGTTAAAAAGCAGCCAACCTCTGTTTCAATAGCAGTTGGAAACAAATTATACAGAACACTGAAATAAAGCTGAAGAAAGGATTGTTTTGATCTGAGAGATTATTTCTGTTCTGATTCCCCTTTTCTTTTCCGCCTTTGCTTTAATCAAAACTATTAACCCGAGATCATACCTCAGAGCTTAGACAAGCCCATGGGGAATTTCTGAAATACTCAGAAGGACTGCAGAGAAGCAATTTTGCTTTATTTTGCTAGGTGTGATTGTAGATGTTCTGTGCCAGGTCTAGTCTCTCCTGTACGCTCAGGAAACTTACTTACACAATCCTAATTGATGAACACCAATTAACTGGGATAGGTGAACTAGCATTAGTGTGTCATCCCCTCCATGCATGAGATGAAACACCCCTTGAACAGACCCCACCTAGAAATTGTGCTGCTCTGGGAGCTGTAATAAAATGATTTGAGTTTCTGCATTTTAAAGTAACTGTTCGTCTCGGTGCTGCTGTGTGGACATGGCTAGCAGCAACAATCCTGGTTCTAATAGGATTAAATTAAGGAGTAATAGGATTAAGTTGAGGAATAGAAAATGATACTTCTGTAACAAATTTCCTGATGATGAGACTCAAATCACCTGACAAGTAAAGCTCATCACCTGACATTGAATTGCTTAAGAAATATACAGTATGGAAATTTGATATGGGAAGGGATTAAATCTAATGCCTCTTCTCCATCTCAGACTTTTAATGATTCCCATCTTCTTTGCAGACTTGTGTAGTTTAGCATGAAGAAAACAATTAAAAAGAACAAGCACTGTTGCAAGTTTACTTTTATAAATCACGCCTCTGGAGAGAAGGTGGGCTTCTCCTATTGTTGACTCTGAACAAAATGTTCATGATTTGAGAGAGAGATTGGAGCAAAGCGCAGTCCAGATGCTCATGTGAGTCACTCACATTTACAAAGGTGAGAGGAGGATGTCCTAGACTTCCAAGGATTTTAGTTTGCTATTCTATAAACCTGCTTTCAACCAAGGCAAATCCTTTTTATTTATTTCAAATGCCTTTGAAATACGTTTAGTTATTTGCTCATTGATTCCTTGAAAAACAGAAAAGGTACATGTGTGTGGATGATTCAGCTGAAAAAAAATCTTTCAAATGGCCATTCTCATGTTCCTGATACAGAGAGAGCATTTTGTTACTATTTCTTTATATTACAGAAGTTCCAGCTGAAATTATCCCCCCCTGTACCTAGACAAGATTCTTGCTCAGGAAAAGGTTAATCTGGGTCTAGGAATGTAAGTCCAAATCAGAATTGTACCCAGCTGGCAGTGCATTAGATATTTCCCTCTTGTCTGCCAGCTTTCTCCCTGGAGGAGCTAAAGACTAGGTGTACAAACAGCAGACACAGATGGAGAAGTTGAACAATTCCTTTTGTCCTCAGAAACACTTGGAGAGCAAGATAAAATGCAGGGTGCATCCTCACTTACACACCATGCTGTCTGCTTTGCATACGGCAGGTCGGCAGCCTGCATCTCACATAATGCCTAGGGCACTTACGGGCACCTGAATGATGAGGAAGGATGAGCATGGGCTTTCACTAACAAGTAAACCAGGCTAAACATTTTTTATTTCAGAATGTGCTGGAAACCAATACCTGAATGTGAATTTCATATTGAAATATTTTGGATTCAAGGAGAGCGTGGGCTTAGGCTATCAATTAGGCACAGCCAGGATGTTATGTGGCTTGAACTGAAATCCCTTAGAACTTGGACCGATATCTTATACAGAGATCCTTTTTCCCTTTTAGGTCAGTGGGATTTTATCCACCAGGGCCAAGAATCACATTATTCAATGGTGGATGTATAAACAGAACCTACCACAGTTTGTAGTAGCTTAAAGCCATGACTTTTTCCTTCTTTGAAATTGGGTTGGTGATGGGAAGGAGCGTAGAGTTAAAACAATTTTTGCTTCCTTCTTCTCTACTTTCTCTCCCTTGTTGGAAGGAAAGGAATAGCTTCTCCTCTGGTAGGCTGATTTTATCACCTGCTTTCTTCAGGAAGCCTTTGTCACACTGGGCCACTAGGAGAGGCATGTGGGCATTGTTGTTTGTGAGGTTGGATGTGACAGGTGCTGCCTCGTCCTCGGGCAGATCTGCCATGCAGACAGATCAGCTGTAAGTCTGATCATCAGCAGCAAGAAGGCAGCATTAGGAGACAGTGATGAAGGATTCATCAAATTCAAAAGGATGCAATGAACTTCCTAGTGCTGTTTTAGAGCCAAACGTTTCTTCAGCTGCTCCTGTGTTAGGCATAGATAATAGGTTTGAATAGCAGGTACAACATGGACAAAATTGGTTAAAACCTTCAATTTCTCCATGAATCTGTCAGAAAACATTTTCCAAAGTGTTTCCTAGCCTAGGAGGTCTTGGTACCTTCTGGTCTCTGAGACCAGTACATCAGCAGAGCCTTGTCTGCTTGACGAACAGACCTAATGCTATTTCAATATATATCAACTGAAGACCAAATATGAGTGTTCTAGCTTTGCAGATAGCAAGGCCAGAAAGGTACCTAGCTTGAATCAGAGCAACTCTGCAGACAGAACTGTAAGTGTTGCATCATAAAACAATTTCCTAAGTCACCGATAGCAACTAAATTTGAACAGCTTCTTTATGCTGCCAAGCAACTCCAGGAGAGTAACATGACAAGGCAGTGGAGCGAAAGAAAAATCAATTTTCATTTAACTCTGGTAGGAGTTAACTGGAGTGTGAAAATTTGGTGGTCAATTCCTGCTATAGAAGGAAACAGTTCTTCTTGTCCTGAGGGGCAGAATTGTGGAAACAGCTGATTTTTTGCATTCACAGCCTGAGTGAAAATTACTAAAATTAATTTATTTGGGCTTGATCCAAAGCAAAAAAACCCCAAGAATAAAACCAAACAGATTTCATGTCAATCGGAACAGTTATTTTTCTTTTTTAACAGTTGAAAAACTGCATTTAGGTAAAGCATAGGTCTCAAAACTTTGTTTCTGTAAGAGAAAATTCCAAATGTTTCATTGAAAAAAAAAGTAGAAACAAGACTTGACACTTTTAGTAGCTGAGAGTATCTGAATTTGTAATTTATGACGATTAAACTATCTGACCAAAACATTCCATGCCAGTCTGCTCGAGGAAGTCTGGAAGCAGAGCTACAGGCTGCACAGGACTATGTTTCTGTATGCCAGAGCAGGCACAGTTAAACAATTCTTCCACCCCACAGAGAAAAAGGAAAATGTTCGTGCAAGTGACAGCTCCAGTACAAAGGAGACAGAGGTCTATAAAAGATGAATGAGCGCTGGCAGTGTGGTGGTTTCCTCGTGACGTCGGTAGTCCACGCAGAAGTACTTGCAGGGAGGACTGAAGAGCAAGTCTGTCCCAGGGTTATCAGGTTTTGCCTTCATGTGTAAAGCAAGCTGACGTGAATGGAGGGGCTCTCCTGGGTGTGGAGGGCTGTGGCGTGCGCTGTGCTGCACGTACAGCATGTATTGTGCTGCATGAATCCCTGTCATAGCCAGGTGGCTGTAACGGAGGAGCCTGCAGGTAGTTCTCAGTTGGTATTGGTGACTACACCACCTGCGTGGCCTTGCCTTTGTTAAAAAGTGCAGCAAGAACTTCTCATGCAAACATCCTTCCTGTCTGACAGTAAAAATGATGAGTAGAGTTGTTTCCTTGTGAGAAAATCCTATAATAGCTCAAATGACCGAAATGGGAGAACATCTTTTATGGATGGGATCTGCACAGTGTGCTGTGCGTGGATTGGAGGGCTGTTTGATCCTATACCACTCAGGGTTCCCAGCATCTCAAAGCATATAAGGTTACCTGTACTATTCTTTCTTTCTTTGTAGTCTTAATTCTAATAAATAACATCTTAAATGATGCTTTACGGGGTCTGAATGCCCCACCATTTAAAAAGAGTATTCAAGTCCTTGAATGTGTCCAGAGGAGAGCAACCCAGCTGGTGACAGGGCTGGAAGGGATGTCCTGTGAGGAGGGGCTGAGGACATTGGGTTTGTCGAATTTGGAGAGAAGGAGGCTGAGGTCGACCTCATTGCCCTCTACAGCTCCCTGAGGAGGGGACATGGAGAGGGAGCTGCTGAACTCTTCTCCCTGGGATCCAGTGGATTTTTTAAAAAGTCAACAAACTAGGCAATGAAAGCTTGGAAAGGTTAGATTACCCCAGCTCTGAATAGGAAAAAATGGATGCAAAATTTTAAAGAGCTTTCATTGAATGTAAAACAATGTCAGCCTTCTTTAAAAAATATTCAACTTGTGAAATCCTTTTTTTCAAAGAAACATAAACATCATGGACATTTGGACCAAAGCCTGTTTTCTCCAGTCAGACCATGAGCAGAGCTGTGCAGCACCTAGGAGTGATGAGATTGGTGTCCCTGGCTCACTTGATATGGAATTACGCTAAACTAGTGAACCAAATAAAGGCAGGGAGTTCTGATTTCAAAAGCCTTAAGTCTGGCTAATTTTAACAGCCTGACACAGGTATGCAGTTGCTTTTCCCTGGAGATATGCTGGTGTCTACTAATCATCTCATGTTGGGATGTCTGAACTTGGGCACGACTGCTCCGAGCTGACTCTGAAATGGGTGCTGTGCAGAATGAATGAACTCAGCAGCAGTTAGGCTCGCACTTGACGAGATAAATTATGGCATAACAGTGTTCAGCCCCTGAAATGGGAAAGACTGGCATTTTGCAGTAGGGAGCATCTGTTGCATCTTTTTTCCAATGCCATCACTTTGATACAGATGCACTTTGAATGTCAACTTGTTAAGAATCAATAATGTCCGTTCACAAACAGTTCCAATGCAGGTGTTACAATATATGGGAGGAAAAAGTACCGCGCTTCTTCAGAGAGGATCTATTCCTTTCTATTGGAATAGAAAGCATTGCCAAATGAGAGCTCTCTCCCATTCCCATGAGATTAGTTTTCTCAAATCCACCTTGTATCAGGATATGTAGCCACACAAATATTCTTAAGCAGTGCAAAAAGACAGGCAGGCTCAGGGAGTTTGATTATTTGGCTGTATAGAACATTTGGAGTTTGTCTCTTAATAGATCTGGACATAGTAAACCATACCTTTTCACGTGGAATAATCTGCTCAGAAGACTTGAACACAGGACCGGTGTGTCTGGCTGCGAGGTGCCAACGTAGGATATGCATCAGAAGGGACAGCAAGGCTGTCCTCACATCCCAGCACAACAGCCTGGCTTCTGCTGCAGGGTTGTCTTCTCCTTTCTCCTGGTTTAGCTTCTTTGGAGGTACTGGATGCTGTAATTTATAGGAGTTTTCAACCTTCAGTAAATTAACTGAGTGCACATCTGGTCTATAATTGTAGGATTACAAAAGTGACATTTATACAATTTTCATTGTGTGCTCTCAGGATAAAGCTGAAGATTGGGTCTGCAGGCTCTCCCTGCCTCCTTGGAGCCTGTGGAGACAACGTGACACCATGCTTTCTGCTTGTTTAATGTAGGTGCAGCTTGTAGCCATCACCACTGCTAGACAATGTGGAGTGAAACACAGCTTAAGCCTGTGTACTGATTGCATCAAGGGCTTTCAAGAAGCAGCTCTAAGATCAGCTGATATCCTCATTAGTTCACCCAGCAGTTGTCAGCAGGAGCAGCTCAGCAGCCTTTGTAACCATTGACAGGAAGAATACTCCCTGCTTGCAGGGAAGAATATAAATAATGTGTTATTTTTCAATGTAAAAGATAGATTTTTTTTTTTCACATTACAAAACTGTAAGTGTGACATGATTTAAGTCAGTATCAGCCCCCTTGGACAAAGCCTGTCAGGTCTCTCCTATCTCACGGTGGAGCCAAGCATACTGATGGTCATTGCATGCCCAACCAGTCCTTCCGTGGCAGTGAGCAGAAGATCTAGCTGTGTGTCACCCTTGACTGACCCATCCACTACCTCTGTCAAGTAGTTATCCCTGACACACTCCAGGGACACACTGCTTGCATCCCACCATGTTGCTCTTCCAGCACATATCAGGGAGTCCCCGATGGGAGCAAAGGCGTGTGATCGAGCTGTTTAGAGAAGGCTTATCCACTTCCTTATTGTGATCAGGTGGTCTGTAACACACTCCTACCAAAATGTTGCCCTTCCTGGACTCTTTTCCAAGCCTGACCCATAAGCTTTCAACCTGACTGTTGTCCATCCTGTAGAGAAGATTCCTGCATGTGTCTGAGCTGCTCCTGCACATAGCGGGCAAGCCCCATCCTCACTGCTCATGCTTTTCTCTAGGTGACTGTTTCTGGTCTATTCAGATCATCTCCATGTTAGCTTAGGATCCCACTTGACCTGAGACTCTGGGACGTGCTGGGAACTGAAGGGTTTAATAGCAGAGAAAGAACAAAAAAAGTGAAATAAACAACCAAAAAATCCCTAGTCTTGTGAATATAAAAGGGTGCAAGGAGGTTTTTATTGATTCCTTCAGACTTTATAGCATGTGTGAAAACAAGTTCTTTCTAAATGGTCATTGCTGCCATTTTTCTTTGTTGACAGCCAAAACGAGCAAGGGAAGCTTATATATTTATATGTTGGCCAGAGCCCAGGAGTTATTGGGAAGGCACACTGAGACATCTGTGCATACAAATGACTTTCATTGTAAGAGTTATTGCAAGGATGATCCTCCAGTAGTGATAAACAGATTAGCTTATCTCATATATTATAGAAGCAAGACACTGAGTAAGAGCAATCAGATTCAATAGGACAGGAGATTGAAATATTGCTCATATTTCTTCTCCCATAATGAACAAAGTCTAGGCAGCATTACAGAGGCTCATTTTCCTTTTCTTCTGAGCCACTTTGTTAGAAGTTAGTAGCTAATAGATAAGCTATAGGATAATATTTTTTTAAAAATTAGGTTTGTCCTCAGCAGTTGTATGGAATACGGAAAAAATAGGCACGGTTATTATACTCGCACTCCCGAATGACAAATATCAGAGGTCTCATCTTGGGCAATCAGTTCTCTCCTTCTAAGCTTTTAAGAATATTGGTTTTATCCCTAAATCATACATTTTCCATATAAGTTTGTAGGATACAGGCAATGGTTATATACTCCATGGTCGGTTCTCTGAATATTGTATTGCAATAGCTATTAGTATACTTACATTCATCCTTTGTTACGATCTTTACCACCAGCCACAAGTGCAAGTAGTTGTAAGATTTACTGTCTGGTGAGCACATCTGAATCTAAAATACCCTTGTGATTTAATATAGGGACATTTTAAACCCTAACGTATTAATGTCTACAGTAACGCTGTTATTAACGCTAATGGTCCTATTACTCAATTAAGAAAAATATATACTTTCTCGTTACACACTTATGTTCAAGGTCTTACATTTATTTCTGTTCTGCTGAAGTTTTATGCATGTGATGTGCATAATCAGTAATGGGAAGAGAACTACTCTTGTTAAAGAAGAGATACCGATGAGCTTTCTTAGCATAGCTGAAGGGTTAATGAAGTTACCCAAGAGGTAGGAGATCTGTGTTCAGGTCAGCCAAAGGGACTCAGAAAACACACCTCGTGAGACAGTGAGTTTCCCAGCCTAGTCAGGGCAGGCGTTTTGGGGTCTCTCACACCCCCGGGTGAATGCAGTAACACGAGGCTGCTATATAAAATGTAAAAGTGATACACTGACATTGGCCCTCTTTCCTCCTGTGTTTTAAGCAGTTACACTGTACTTTGTGAGTAGGCTGACGGGGAGTTAGGCATGCTGTGAGAGCATGTGCTGATCCGATCAGGGCTCTCAGGGGTCTTTGTGCTCCTTTACCTAATTTTTGGGTCTGGCTTGAGTAGAAATAGGTGCCAGACTACTGAGAGGGGGCACACACAGAGCTCAGTGTGCCTGGGGAACTTCGCAATCCAAACAGACCAGATGAGCTGCATCTTTCCACTACAGTCATAGCAAGAACTGCCCTGTTGGGAATTCTAAGATGATTTTGGGAAAGACAGCACTAATGCTGGTTGTAAACTGTTTCTCACTTTAGCTTTACGGTGGGAATAGTCATTGTGCGATATTGCTCACTATTGGAACATTGACATTTGCATTTATGAAATTCAACTGGAGTATCTGTTCACTTGGAAGACATCAAACTGCTTCTTTTCAGTGTTCAGGAACATAACTCTGAAGAGTGGTCAGGGAGCAATAGCAAGTTTATTGTCCAACAGTTGGTGGGAAAAGGCGTGTGTTGGTCTGCCCTGAATATTTCCAGAGATGTCAAGAGCAATTCTGAGAAGGGAAAATGTCCCTGCTCTTGCACTGCGCTCTAGATGTCTGTTGAAGACTATGTGTTACACGAAGGGTCCTCCTTGGGGTGGCTGTCATCCAAATCGAGCTCCTGGGGATTGCCTGGTAGCACAACATACAGTGAAAGGATATGAGGGTTGTCTTTACACATGTTAGCATGGGCTGGAGTCAATCAGCACTGCACGATCCAGGGCATCTTGGTATTTAGGGTCGCCTATAAATTATGGGAGTCTGGTATGATGGGCAGGTGTCATGGTTTAACCCCAGCCAGCAAGTAAGCACCACACAGTTGCTCATCCACTCCTCCCCCGCCCCAGTGGGATGGAGTGGAGAATCGAAAAAAAAGTAAAACTTGTAGAATAAGAACAGTTGAGATAAGAACTGAGATAAGAACAGATAAGAACTAAAGTAAAAGAAGTATAATTCTAACAATAATGCTACTAAAAAAAACAGTTGTAATGAAAAGTAAAAGAAGTATAATTCTAACAATAATGCTGCTAAAAAAACCAGTTGTAATGAAAAAGAATATAACAAAGGAAAAAAAAATCCAACCAAAACCCCCAAGAGAAGACAAGTGATGCACAATGCAGTTGCTTACCACACGCTGACTGATGCCCGAGCAGTGATCCATGCCTCCCAGCCAACTGCCCCCAGTTTATATAGCAGGCATGATGCTCTATGGTATGGAATATCCCTTTGGGTAGTTCAGGTCAGCTGTCCTGGCCATGATCCCTCTCAGCTTCTTGTGCAACTCCTTGCTGGCAGAGCATGGGAAACTGAAAAATCCTTAACTTAGAGCTACTTAGCAACGACTAAAACATCTCTGTGTTATCAACATTATTCTCACACTAAATCCAGAACACACTGTACCAGATACTAAGCAGAAAATTAACTCTATCCCAGCCGAAACCAGGACAGCAGGGAAGGACATTCCAAAGCCATTCTTCAAACTAAAATATGTCCTCACCGCTGTGCACGACCAATAAATCATCACAGCTTTCACCAGTTACTCATGTCCTGAAGAGATCCACTAGCTTTTTACGGAAAGTGCTGTTAAGAGATTCTCCACACCAGCAGCACTGTGGCCAGGCCTTAGCTGGGGACCTGAGGCTTCTTCTCTGACGGATGTGTTGTCTCCTATGCGCTCCCCTCCTACGGTAAAATCCAAAATGATTTCTCTTATATGACCTGATCAAGAAACTGCATGAGAACATCTTTTTGAGGTCAAGAGCTAGCTGGCCATGGTCAAAAGCAAGCCTGGGACTGTGCCAACATGTGCAGATGATGTCGTTGCACTGCCTACAGCCTATGTGGTCTTTACTCACGCAGAATACCTGAAAATAAGCAGAGATGTCCTGACTCTGAGACCAGACCAGAGGCCACACAGCATGGCTAACCATGCCAGGGTAGGTAGGTTGTCTGCACATCACAGAAGTGCTTACACCACATCAGTTGCCTGAGGTGAAAGTTAAAATAATTTCCGCTCTTGGAGTAAGGGCACCTTCTCTGTTTTGCAGCATGTGCAATTGAAGAAAGATCTTGTTGCTTCCATTTAAGGTACTTGCTGAATTAAGCACTCCTTTGGACCCTCAGAGGGTAAAAGAGTAGTACTGGTTGCCAGGTTTGATAGTAAAGGCAAGACAAAATATTTTACAGAATTATGATATAAGTCAGTGCAGGTACCTAATTTCATTGAGAACAAGAGCTGTAAGAGTTTACAACTTCACCTGTGATAATTTTCTCCTTAAATTTTAGCTGAATGTATTTTTCAGGCATTCATAATATGTTTTAACTACAATGCAGAATTGTGATTTGGACAACAGTTTGTTCAATAATTAAATTTGCAATTGTTCATTTTAGTGCAGCTACAGATAAAGAAACCCGAACCTACATCCTTGCTGACTCAACAGATCTGTCCACCTATACTGACATATTTTAAATTAGTAAATGAAGTCCTGAAGTTTAATTCTGTTAATTTCCATGGAAAATTCAGACACTACAGGGGAATGCATTGCAATCTATTTTCGTTTTTGTATCACAAAATCATTATTACCAGTGGGTGATTTGCAAGTCAATAAAACCAACCAACTTGATTTCCCAATCCTCTGCTGAATATGCTGTCAGTTAGGAATAAGACCCAATTGATTTTACTTGCAAATTGGATAAATTTGATGTGGAGTCATTGATCAAGTACAGAGGCTCCAAGAGTTGTTGTTTTTTTAAGAGAGGAATTATATTTGAAGGTTAATTATGGCTTTTAAAACATGCAGTCATCACTGCATTGCAAATATCGAAGCAACTATAACATTACCTGGATGTTTCTCATCTGAACTCTTGGTAAATAAAAGACTGAAGAAGTGATTTTAAGAAATGCTCAGCACATGTTCTTTGTTACGTCCTGGATGGCATGCAACACACAGCTGCTTATTTTCTGTGTCTTTGCTGCAAGCGCATTATCTGGAAATCTGGCTTCCAGGTTGCTGCTAACAGCAAGCTTCTGTTTTATTCTGTGAGCTGGAAGCTTAAGAGGCTGAGATTAGTGAAAAACAGTGGCGCTTATCTGTGCTGTGGACTCCAAGGGACTCTTAACGTTAAGGCTTTCCTTGCTGGCAGCACGAAAGGATTTGCTTTAATGAGCTTTAAAATCACATTAGAATGCAATAAAAATCAAAGTTCTCGCAAAGCATTCTTAACAAGTTCTGCTCCCTGGATAGACCCATGGTTAAGAAACTCCAAAATGGGTTTCAGGTAAAAAAATCTTTTAGCCTAAAGTTCCTTGCTAATTATTTCCAATTTCCAACTACTCATCCCTGGCACTATAATAGTGCTGAGCAAGAAATTAATTGTGAGTGATTTATTCAGTGGATTTTACTGGTTTTAGGTGCTGGTTGCTAACAATTTTCTCAGAGTTCATTCCTTAAAATAGGTAGATGAGTAATTCCAGAGTGATATTTGGTCTGTAATTAGGTGGCAAAGAGCTCATTGTGCCTCCTGGATGTGACTGATGGATGAGAGTTTAAACAGATGTGTATGGCATGTGGTTGGCTTGATCTTTCATTGGATGTATTTAATAGGATAATTGTGTTCCGGTATAAAAAATTGCATTTAATGTAAAGATTATAGCAGAGTCCTCTGAGTCGTAGTTACAATGGGGAACGTCCGTGTCAGTGAGGATGTGTCATGCGTGATTAAATTTGACTGTGCTACAAATAAATAGCCCCTTGGTTTCATATTTTCTGTTACCTTCACTGCAGGTGGGTCAAGACTTCACCGTCGGTCTTAAAATTGGCTTTTTGAAATGTGAAGCTCTAGTCTGGTTAAAGGGAAGAGGCCAATGAAAGATGAAGCCCCCCAGAGAGATTGTCAGGGCTTTGCCCTTCCTGCCTCTTGCTCAGGAATAAGAAATCAAGAGTGGAGGTTGCTGGCAGAGGGAGCTGACCTGGCATGCACACCTTGCGGGCACCAAGACATGCTGGGGGAACTGCAGGAGAAACTTCATTTCAGAAGGCTTTTAAAAGTTGCACTTTGAGACTCCTGAGTTGACCTGCATTGCCGCAGTGAATGGTGCACGGGTGAATGGTGCGCCAGCAGAAATGCTTCCCATGAGAATACCCAGCTTGCAGCCGCTATTTTTGGAACAGTCAAAAACCATTGAGGTAGCAGCTCCTCCCAGCTGCTCCCTGAGCTGTTATTTTACATCCTCTGGTGCACCAAGAAACCAGCTGTGAGGAGGCTGCAGACACCTCCAGGGTGGAAGAAATGAACATTTTTGGCTTTTTAAATAATAAAGTAGGAAAGGTAACACAACATTTCAATTCTTTTTAAGAGGCCAGGATATGCCCCCCATCTTGAAGCCATTATTGGTCTAAGCAACATCTCTAATGCTAGGTTGATGACATTGCACGTGGAGTAGAGGCACCTGTTTTCCCTCGGACTCTACGTAGCCTCCCTGCCTCCACTTTTCCCATGGCCTTCCCCTATCCCTCACACACACTCCTTGTCCATACACAGCAAATCAGTCAATAATACCTGACTTGAAGGCTTGGCAATTTATGTAAAATAAGAGTTATCCCCTCACCAAAGCCCAGGACAACATACAAACCTCTTAAATTGTACTTTGAGTCTCGAATCATGCAAGGTTTTCCTGAACTTTCTTCTGTGGAACAGACCTAGAATGACCAGCGGCACAAACCCATATCACACACCCCATGAACTGAACCAGTGAGCTGTTGTCCAGGGTCTGTGATGATCTGTGCTTTCAGGTAGCTGCTGGGAGACCAAAGCAATGGCAAGTGAGAAAGAAGATCCAAGCAAAAAGGTTGGGGCTGCAGAGCTGTGCCATGGACCGCAGCTACTTCCCCAGCACTCTTGCAGATGGCATCATGTAGCTGTCATTTCTCCTGCTCCTAATTGCCATTAATGCATTGTACCAGCCGCAGTGCACCTGATGTCATGAGTGCCAGTAGCTGGCCTGTGCTTCATTGTACTTCACAGCCTGCTGATGTTGGCACAGCCCAGTGAGTGCCAGGCCTTGCGCGTGGCCTTGTTGAACCTCATGAGGTTCACATGGACCCAATTCTTGAGCTTGTCAGGGTCCCTCTGGATGGCATCCCATCCCTCGGGCATGTCAACTGTACCACTCAGCTTGACGTTGTCTGTAAACTTGCTGAATGTGTGCTCCATCCCACTGATGAAGATATTAAACACCACTGGTCCCAGTACAGACCCTTGAGGGACACCATTTGTCACTGATCTCCAGCGGGACATTGAGTCATCAACCACTACCCTCTGGCTGTGACCATCCAACCAATTCCTCATCCATCGAACAGTCCGCTCATCAAATCCGTACGTCCCCAATTTACAGAGAAGGATGTTGTGGGGGACCATGTCAAAGGCCTCAGAGAAATCCAGATAGATGACATCCGTAGCTCTTCCCTTGTCCACTGATGTAGTGACTCCATCAGTCTCAATATGTAGACTGATGGCAAATAGGATTCTCAAAGACCCAGCACCATGCTACTGAATATAGGAGAAATTGGGTCTTTCCATCTGTCATTAGCTAAATGCTTTAAAAACTCATTAACTAATTGAGTTGCCACTATATGTGTCAGGGATTAATTCAATTCTTTACCCTGAGATAAGTTTTCCTTCTCTTATTTATGTGACTGAAAACATTCAGCTCAACATGACATCAACTCTCGTTCCCCAATGACTGCACTAAGATTTATGACAGTGTGTCCAGCAGCATGTTTCTCCTGCTATTAAAGAAGAGACACAGAAGATGAGCGCATCAAAGACATGCCCTCATCTAGCACAAGGCAACGAACTTTACATAAAGCAGCACGTCATTTTTGTCTTCCATTTGCTGCTGATGTGTTCAGTAATGTGGCAGCAGCTGTGACGGGAGCAGTGAAGGTTCCTGACCCGTAACCTCCAGTCAGCGCTGGCGAATGCAGCAGAGAGGCTGTGGGACGATGGACGTGCAGTTTGGTCAGGCAAAGAGTTATGCCTTAAACCTTACTTACAGGGTTTAATTTGGCTGCATAGACAAAGGACTTCCATGTAGCTGGGGTACTGCCAGTTCTTCTTCCTCTCACTTGGGTGAAGGACCTTCATTTACTTTGACAATGGTATCTGTTTCTCTAGTGTATCTTCTTCACTCTTTTCCTTGTGCTGCCCCACAACGGCTTGCAGATGCTCTCCTTCATCTTACCCTCTGCACCAGATAGCTGCAAGTTAAGTGACTTCATGGATGGATCTTCAGCTGTACATGAAATGTAAAACCCCTGTTCCAGACAGGAGATGAGATTGCTGCAATAGAGAGCTGATTTGTCCCAAAGTGTGACTCTAGATAAGGAGAAAATATTCAGATTTGGTGTTACAGGTATTAGAAAATAAGGATGGAGTGAGAGGGTTCAGTGCAAAATCAGCTCTGGTGGTGGAGTTCATAATTAAGTCAAATCAAAGCAAACAATGAGGCAGTCAAGAAAAGCCTCCAACCTCATGACTTGAAGACCATCAAGTCAAGGATACAGCAAATGAGAGGAGGGAGGGAGATGTTTGAAGACAGTAGATAGAGATTAGGGGGAAATTTAGAGAGAGACTTCACATCCTGGTGAAATATGGTCAGTGTAATTGCTCAAGTTGGAAGAGGGATGATCATCATGACTTGATGGGACTAACAGATGATCACAATTTGTTTCTCCTTATCTTTAAGAAAGCACAAGACCTCCTCAGCACAAAGCTGGGGCATTCATAGGTGTGAGGGAAGAGTGCCATCTTTTGAATCTAAACTACTGCTTCCACTAAATAGGTCTTCCATCCAGCTTCTGATAAGATAATGATTTTGTTTTGCTAAGCTTCTAAGCTATAAAAAAGATCACACTCCAGCATGGTAGGGCTTCATATTCAGGGAATAATTAGAGCTACTTTCTCAATCAGTGCCCCACACAGGGCAGAACTGTGGAATTCCCCAGTGACTGCTGGGGATCAAAGGGATCCAAACATACTTATTTTGAGCTTCTTTTAGTTCTTTTACTTATTTACAGTGTTCTTTAAATCAAAGTCATCAGTTATTTCCACACACATGTTGAAAAAGTCTATCCATATTTAAATGCTTTGTCATCAAGCATCTTTCGGTTTACTCTATTTTGGAAATGATGAAAAAGAAGCACATCACATTTCAGTATTAGGCATGTTATGACAATTATTCTTTCTTCCATGTTCCCTATGACAGCTCTTCAGGCAAGCATCAATCAATAGATGTTTTCCAACTTCAAAGGCAATGTTTGGCCTATGACATCTGAGAGTTGCTCATCAATCAAGATATATTTGAGAGACAAGGTAGCACTGTGACTGCCTTGTTAAACATACTTGTTCAATAAACAATACAAGTAAATAGCATCATACTTGGAGCTTCCAAAAAACCAAAACTATAAATTACTACTAACCTTTCACAAAGCTTAATTTATGCGTTTGCATTCATGCAACCATCATGTCTGACTGGATCTGTTTACGAGTGATCTCAGACTAATTTATTCTTCAGTTCCACTGATGCATGCAGTAATACTCTCTGTTTTCACTAGTGAACGTAGAAGGTGAATCAGCTCCATATTATTCTCAGTCTTCTCTCCCACCCCTGGGTTAATTATGTACTAGAGGAAGATGAAGGTAGGAACTGGGACTGAACGGAAACATTTTGTTCCCAGCTTCAGGTAGGTATAGACTGATATATTCCTTGAAAGGAAAATTTATACCACTTGAAGCAGCAGCAAAAGATCAAAATGATAGTGAAGAAAACTTGTGGTGAGGAAAAGAACTAATCTTCCATGGTACTTACTCCCATGTTCTCTTTTCTGTGGAAAATCAATGATTAGGATTATTTAGAAAGGAAAAAATAATGGAAGTTGGAGATCCCTGCCAAGTCAAGCAGTTGGAAATCTTGGTCTTTAGTTCCACAGTATCTTCAGGATAAGAGAGATCCAGGTAACAGTAAAAACAAGGCATGTATCTAAGAACATTCCAGGGTGGGTCACACAGGACTTTTCCTGTATAACTCATCCAATTATTGCAATTTTAATCCATTTTAATCTTCTGGTTAATAGAATAAGATACGTCCTTTTACCCTAAATCTTATCTGAATAAAACGTAAGGACCTGGTTAAAATAAGGGAGCACCATTCCTAGGAAGAGGTGAACATTGTTAGGGAGAGCAGGACTGCTCTGCATGTGTTGAACTTGTGATTGTTTGGGTTTGCTGGATGCTCTTCAACAGTGCTGCAAGGGCCAGGCTGTAGGTTGCTGATCCAGTGCCAAAGATGGGGTGAGTTTTCCCTTGTCAATTCTTATCTGTAGCTCTTAGCTGGAGAGTAGGGAGAAGAGATGAAAGTCTGGGGTCACTCTAAACATGTCACACTGTGCCATATATTTGAACAGGAAAAACCTACAGGAAATTTATGAGTTTTAAGATTTTGAGGGTAATATGATTGCCTTAACCACCTTGGGTCTAGCTGTGCAAACCATTGAGGGAGTGATAATTTATAACTAACACATTTTAGAAACCCATGAAAAAAAGTCTAGAATAGAAATTCCATCTCCTGTGGATGTTTAAGGCTAGATTAAGACCCTAGGACCTGTCCTGGCAAGACCTTTGGAATTGAGATTTGCTGCTTAGGTTTCTTTTTGTGTTTTTCTTATGTGCTCTGAATTTGCTGTCACGAACTTTTCATAAAGGCATGCGTTTTTATTTTCCAAGGGCAAAAGAGTTTAAAACACTTTTGGCACAAAAGTGCATAATACTAATATACTAATGGCTCTAATGGTTTATAATTAACTTCTCCACTGTGTAGTTTCAGTAATACATATTGTATTCATTGTACTACATGCAACAGGCACCACCAGCTAAATAGTGTCTATAGACATATTTCGTTCACCTTCTTTGTGATTTAACAGTCTTCACAAAACAACATGAAACGCGGCAGATGATAACATTCTCATAATTTGCTTGATGCTGGTGTACACTAAGTAAGGGGTAACAAGAATGAAATGGATAGAATTACACCAATACAAAACTGCATGTTCAAGATCAGAGTTAGGTTCTTTTTATTTCTTCTGAGCTGATAGGCCCCTAATTAGGCAAGTTCTTTTGCAGTAATACTGGTGGGAACAGTATTGAGGATTGGCTAAATTACTTGGTAGCTTTCTTACCAGCACCCATACTTCTTGGATCTACTGAAGATAATGTTAATCAATATACCTTCCTGTATTTACTGTAATAATACTTTTATACTAAAAAATTCTTCTTACTCAGAAATGTCAGCAGATAATAATGTCCACTAGTGAGCTATGTCTTTGAAAACCAAAAGGAGGGCTTAACAATATAACAGAGCAGACATGGGACTTTGAATAAAATCCAACTTTTCCTTCCAAGCTAATGTTCTGTTTATTATCTGGAGCAGCGAGTGCTTGGAAATCTTTTGCAGACATCCAAACTGAAAAGCAGAAGTGTGATTCAGACATCAGAGGACGTGCAAATATGGATACACTAATTGCTGTGCTGCTCTTGGGTTAATTGAAAAAAATCGGTCACTATTTATTCTCCTAAGACCAACATATAGTTTACAAGCAGGCCCTGTTAGTGACTGCTTTAAAAATTAATTGACCATATCACAGTATTGGGAAAAAGCTGCACTCAAAAGAGTTGCATGAAATCTCTTACTGTATTTTGCTGCAAAACCAGCGAGGATAAGTCCCTAAAGGACTCTTAAGCCTTTTCACAAGTCAGCTGCATTAGGAATAGCAATACATAGAAACATAATACCGTTTAATGCAGTGACATGTTGTTCATACAAATTCTTACAATGCAAACAGCTACAACATTTTATGACCATAAAAGTCCTGATCAGACCAGGAACCAAAATGTTGGATGATCTGAAGATCCATAGAAAAACAGTCCCTCCTTTTTGCAGCCTTTAGCAGCCAGGCCTGACCTGGTTATATATAAATGAAGCCTTCGTTTGTAGAGGAAGAGCTTCTGACTGGCTCAGGTAGATACTGCTTCTTCCATTCCCTCCTTTTTTAAGCATCTACTTCATGGTTTGAAGGACGTCTTGAATCCTGCGATCCGGAGGCGCAGTTAGCGAAGCCCAGCCCTTCGGTGCCTGCCAACCCCTCTGGGATTTAGAGCAGCATCAGGCTGTAAGGGCTTTAATGGAAGTGTTACGCAAACCAGTAAATTCTGTATACTGGCAAAGATGTGAAAGTAAGGACTAACCTAGCATTGCCCCCGGTCTCTGGTGCCTAGGCGTTGTGCTTTTCCATAGCGGAATATGGATTCTCCTGGAACTGGGAGAGCAAAGCAAACAGGAAAATGTGCAGAATCATGACAAACAAAGCTCAGAGGACCACAACAGGAGAGTAGTTAAAGCCATCTACGAGGGTTATTACTCTGCTTCTTGTTCATGCTGCTCACTCAAATATACAGCAAATAGAAGATACCCCACTACTTCTGGGTTTACACCAGCAAATGTAGCAACTTCTGGGAGATTTTCAAAGACGCTTGTGGTACAGTCTCTCTACCAGTAAAAGTCAAGTGTTTGAGTTTGTGTATATTCTTTGTCACTGAAAGTTTGCTGTGCTGATTTTTTGTATTTAAGATAGACTTTCTTCCAACAAGGTCCTCAAAGATTTGTTCCAGCTCCCTCTGAGGTGCAAACAAAATTAGGAACATGCAAGTCACAACTGAAGTCTTGATAGTTTGAGAAAAATCAATTGTTACATCAAAAAGAAGTTAGCCATTTGGATGGTTTCAGCTCTGTTAATGTTTCTCTAATCTAAACCATAATAACAATCTCTTAAGTAATTTAATACCATAGAAAGCAGAGCCAAATGCTCTTATATCTGTCTTGCATGTTACACTGATCCAGTTCAAAAGCAGTTATTAACAGAGAGAAAATTATTAATCTAAATACTTTCCCTCTCCTTGTAAAGTGTCCCTTCTGATACATCCTAATCTTCATCTATAGGAAAGGAAAGAAGAAAAGATTGTTTTCCTAATTAAAGTGGCCTGATCAGAACAGAGTCAATAGCAAAAGTCCAATTAAAGACAAGAGAGGCAATATGGGATTAAGGCCCTTTGAGAGACCAATAGATTCAGCAGAAGTTCGGGTCATGTCACCCTCTCATTCTTACCGGTCTGTTTTAGAGTTTTTAAGCAGTCAGAATAAAATGACATTTTAATCTATGTCATTCTTTTCCTCATAGATAAGATATTTAAAGAAAAAAGAGAGGTCTGTTTGGTATCCAGTTAATGAAGGGAAATCGTCTAGATATTGGAGCAGGAGAGTCATCTCGTCCTGTTTTGGAGTCTCCAGATGTCCTTTCACCGTCCTTGCTCTGCTTCAGGTTTTCTGTCTTTACTGTGGGCATAATACTTAGTCACCTTTCAGGAGCATTTGCTTTCCAGCCAGTTGGCCCCTGGCATGTCCTGGTGCCTGGGAGCATCCCACCGCAGCGACAGGACTTTCTGTTTCCCTGTGTTAAACTTCATGCGGTTTCTGTTATCCCATTTCCCCAGCCTATCAAGGTCCCTCTATGAATGGCAGCGCAACTGTTGGTGTTATCAACAAATCCTTTCACTTTATCATCTGCAGACTTTCTCAGGGTGCAGCCTGTCCCATCATCCGTGTCACTGATGAAGATATTAAACAATATTGTCCCCAGTGCCCATCCCTGGGGTACACCATCAGTGACTGGCCTCCAGCTGGATGTTGCGCTGCTGATCGGAACCCTCTGAGCCCAGTTGTTCAGCCAGTTTTCAGTCCACCTCACCATCCATCTACTTAGCCTCTACTTCATCTGTTTGTCTATGAGGATGTTATGAGAGATGGTGTCGAAAGTCTAACTAAAGTCAAGATTAAACAATGTCAGCTCCTTCTCCCCATCCACCAAGCTGGTTGTTTCATCATAGAAGACTGTCAGATTTGTCAAGCATGATTTACTCTTCCTAATCCATGCTGACTACTCCCAATCACATTCTTGTCATTCATATATATGTTTGGAAGTGATTTCCAGGAATATGAGGTACTTGTTACTGTTCCATCACAGTACATGCATGATGAATGTGAAGTTTTCCTCTATAAGTATGTGTGTATGCATATACACAGGTGTATACACATCAGGGTGAATCAGCACACACAAATCTGCAAAGCCATAGGTGGTAAAAATTATAAAATAGTCACAGAAAGAGTTTGAAAGTAGGGATTTGTAAAAGAAAGGTGCTAATGCACACACAGGGCTATAAGGTGCCATATATAATTAGTCTCCTGTTAAGATTTACATGGCTGTATTTGTTCTGTATTCTGTTGTGTTAGACAAACTCAAGGAGGAGTTTGAGAGTCATTTCCTAACAACAGCTTTCAGTTCTCTGGAGAGGCCTGTGGCTGAAAACTACCCTGCTCGCATGTCTTGACACTGAAGTATTTGTGCTTACAGGAGAGAATAATAGCTACAAGGTCTGTCTTTCTTCCTGTCTTCAGCACAAGGAAGGATTCCTTCAGCAGTGTATTTTTTCCCCTTGTCTGATCGATGAACTCTCCTATCTATTATCTCTGGTCTTTACCCATTAATCTATCTAGTAAATCAGTTTGATTTTGACATTCTCTGTCTTTCGAACAAATCTTCCAGGGTGGAATCAGAGCTTTGCTTTCTAATTCTGGAAATTACTCAAATGGAAAGGTTCCTCTAGCTTGTATGACAATTTTGGGACTGTCTGCATAGAACTTCTTTATTCTTTTCAACACAGGGGATTTTTTTGCATGTCTGTGGCATACCGCATAGCTCCATTTGGTGCACAGGGCTGTCTGTTGCCCTCATACCTCCTATATTGGGCTGAAACTCCAAGAAATTGTAAACTTGATAGTCTTCTGTCTGCCAAAGACAGAAATTTGACAAACACATTGGACTTAATAAGGTGGTAACTCAGCAGCGTATCTCCTGGTGGATTTAAAATTTAAGTTCAGTAGAGTCCAACTGTTTGATGGGATGGTAGTGTTACATTTAGGTGTGGCACACACAATACAGCACACAATGGTATTCCTGAAAAGCATGAAAAGAGATTTGATCTCTCAGGATCTATTGCTACTCCAGATTTCTGAGCTGTCATGCAAGGTGAAGGAGCTCCTTCCCCCAGCTTTACCTCTGCATTGTGCTGGCAATTGTTTGTGGGGCCACAAAACTTCAGTGGTGGGAGTTGAGCTCACTGGCTGGATGTCCCAGACAGCCCCATACTTGGTGTATTGACAGAAATGAAGGGCTGTCTTGGAGACGTGAATGAGCAGTCAGGGTCAGATTGTGCTTAGATGGGCAATGACACTGAGGAAAAAAATTATGTGAGATTGTTTCTGCTAAGGCATGGAGAGGAAAAAAAATATCTCATTCTGCATAGTGTGTGGTGTTTTTAAAGGTCATCAGGATGTAGCTTGAATAGAGGCAACTCCCAAATAGGGAAAAAAAGTCCCAAATAAACAAAATCAAACCAACCTCCTTAGTGCAAGGCTGCACTTTAGAAAAATCAATTGGCTCCAGAAATTCACTGAGTCAGAAGGAAGCGTGACCTTGTGAGCAAGGCTTGAAAGCCAAATGCGTCAAATTGTGGTCTCCTTATAGAATAGCAGATAAACGGTAGCCACAATTTCCATCTGTGAAGGGTGGCCATCCTGAGTCCCAGCTATTTAGAACTGGGTTGTGAGCTGTGACACCTCTGCAGATCGCCCAATGGCATGATTAACACTTAAAGGAACTCACCAGGCAAGTGGCATATGGCTAAACAGATCTCCAAACAGGTGAAGTCACTCCTCATAGAAATTTGTATTTAGATAAATGGCTTTCTGTGTTTAAGAGTGGCATGAGTGGGTCTTGTGTTCTGATGCCATCCCAGCTGCGGCAGCCACAGAGGAACAGCACTCCCTCCATGTCAGAGGGAAGCAGCAATGGCCCTGTTGATTCCTTACAGAAATCTTCCACAAGTGGGGTCTACCCGTTTCCTATGCGGGATGTGATCAGTAAACCTTGCATTATTTTTGATAGCACTTGCCACCAGTGTCACCTGCCCAGTTGTGAACATACCCTGTCCAAAGAGCTGCTGTGTGGCTGGAGCCCACCCATTGTAGTGATGTAGTGAACTGGAACATGTGAAGCCATGGGCACCAGCCTTTATTTTTGTTGGTCTCATGATGTCTTCATTGCCTGCTCCGACCTTGCCCAAGGCAGAATAGCTTGGGCTAGGTTTTTTGGGAACAGTTCTCCCCCGGGGGAATTTTCCTCTTCTGACTCTTTGTCTCTAGTATTTCTCAGCTGTGTGTGTGTGTACGCAACTGGAGAAACAATAGTGTCTCTACAAATTAATTCTCTGTTATATTTGTTCTTCTAGAGTAACATATTTATAGTTACCTGAGCTGCTGCTGACATTTCGGGCTCGTGGGAAGTCAATCACTCACTACCACCTTTCATCATACTGTTTTATCAGTGGATTGCTTCAAATGCACTTATCTTGCAATTTGCACAGCAAGAATTCCTTAAGGGTACTTTTAAAAATAGTTTCCAAGAAGGCATTTTCTAGTCCAAATTGCATCTGTTCTTTTTCAAATAAAGGAATACTGCCTACAATGGATGAGAAGACATGAAAATCCTGAATCCAAACATGCTTGGATTTCAGGCTGTTTCAAATCTGGATCCAAACTAGCTGGCTGGAGTTTCTTTTTCATTTTCCTTCATGCCCTTTAAGTTTCATACATTTTCCTCAGGCTTATTCATTGGCAGTAAGCAGAAGAAAAATATACTCTCATGCAAGGGAGGGAACCTTTTAGTGAGTAAGTCACATTGGGAATAATCCAATTATAAGAATTATTTGAAATAATAATGGATTCTGAGCTACCTTTTTGCACAAGCAGTGACTAACTTTGAAGAAACAGAGAACTCTATGTAAATCATAAATCTGTTGCGTTTCATGGCTGGTGCTTAGCATGCTGAATGACAGATGTCATTTATTTAAGCACAAAACAGGTTAGTCCTTTTCTTACCAAAAAGACCCTATCTGTATGAGCACCAAGCCAGTTCCAAGAGATTGTTGCCTCACAGGAAGATTAGGAGCATTCACCCTCACCTAATAATTATGGAAATGATTAGCGCATGGTAGGTGATAGCCTGTGCCTTATCACATACTGGAGACTGATGGGCAGTGAGGGGATGCTGCTAGTGAGCTCTGCCTTCTCTTTAGGCTTCACAAGCTCATGGTGGCTCTTTGGTAAACCTGGAGGTCTACATCTCTGCTGAATACAGTTGCCAAGGTTTTGGACTTCTGTGTCCATGACCGAATCCTTCATTAAGGTGAGCTAGCAGGAAAGCTCACTTGTCTCTAGGGCTCCCTGTGCCAAGATAGCTCTGCCGGTGCAGAATTTTCAATTTCCACACGGCAATTCACCTTGCAGAATAGGCAATGTAAAGCTGTTGTTTTGCCTCCTTTCCCTTGCCCTGACCACTAGATAAAATCCCACTTGAGATTAACCATAGCTATTTCTAAGCAGTTCAGTTTACCTTTCTAGCTTAGTCTGGCAGCTAAATTTGCTGCCAGAGCTGAAAGACTCCAGTAAGCAATTTAAGAAGTAGCTCATAGTTCATTAGCAGTCTTCCATCTTCATATCTCTTCACTCTATTTCCAAATCATTTCATTTATTTTTGTGGGACACAAACAACCCTGAACTGCCCATCTTGTTTAGCAGATACATTTATTTATTCCTTATTATCGTCCATACCGTTTTGCAGAGAAAGGTGCCATCTACACATCAGTTACAGCCTAAACTTCTACTAGTCCTTGTAATAACCTTCTTCCACTGAATCAGTCAGCTTGTACTCACTGGGGGCTTTTTATGCTTGCTACATGCCACCGCATAGCATGAAACAAAATACATCGAATAGGAGAGGAAGAGTTGACAAAGGAATGAATCACGGTAATAGTGCAGTATAATATGCATGCATTAAATAACAAACAGTGCAGAATGTGATTTTGTATTGTTTCTTACTTAATGCTATGCTGGAAGAGAGGCGTAAGTGTAAGTGTAAGTAAGGCATAAGTAATTCACATTCTCCTGCAAATTCTCAACCTTGTTATTTTAGCTCTGAAACATCTGCAAAATGTATCTTTGGTGGTCTTAGTGACCATTGGAGATCTTGGAGGTCAGGAAGACCTTTGAAGATGAGCCCAGCGCTCCAGAGTTATTGGATCTGAAATGCAAGAATGTGTGACAGCCAACAGCTCTCTCCACCTAGGCTGCCTGCACCATGATCCCAGTTTCAAAAGCCAAGGAGCCCTGTGTGAGACCAGTTTGGGTCCAACAGGTGTATTAATGTCAACCGTGCACCACAAGAAAGCAAATACACCAAAACCAGCCTTTATTTCTGTGGAGCAGTGTCTAAGCTATTATGTGCTCTTCAACGTAGTCTAGCTTGGCACCCATGGCATGGATAACATGCAGCCCCGATGGTCCAGCGATGGGTAATTCAGAAATGCCTCTGTAAGTACAAAAGAGTCCAGAACTGGTCAGTGTTGCTTAAGGAAAGAAAGCGATGGAGGGATGTGGGGGACACTTCAGAGGAAATGTGTTGCAGATGTTGCGAAAACAGGCAGGAATCTCCTGGGCAGGCATACTAAAATTTCCACCACACGTAGCTGAATCTGTTACGCAGTCAAGCAACATGGAAACATGTAAAGCATAAATATGACGTGTCCTCTTTTCTCTTCCCATCCTGAGAAAATACAACTAATTTTTCTCCTAGACTCCCAGAAGTATTGCTGTCTTCACATGGTTTCCTTCACATCAAGTTCTTTTTGAAACATCTTTGAGTGAAACAAAACTGATTAATCTGCCTGGGCACTTTTGGTGATTTGTGGAAAACATTGCTCATATGCTGATCAATCTGTTGTATTATTTATGCTTTTGTTACTCTGATATGCAGAGATCTTTCACTCTCCCATTCTCATCCACATTGTTGAATATTTTCTACAGACTGTTAAAATTAAGTTCTTCAGAGCACATAAGAGATTTGCCACAGCCTTCAGAAAGAGTGGGGTTGTCAGGTGATGTTTATGCATTTATCTGAAGGCAGCTCTCTGATACTACATGGATATTGTGATGTAAAGTTTACAAATTTCCTAATCCTTCTGATTTTAGTAGCCCCTGCAATGAGCTAAAGATAAGTACTGTAATCAAATGTGATCTGATTTGTGCTATTATCTCCCTCAGACAGCAGCTGTGTGTGTTTGAAGGCAGGAGCTTTAAAGCAGTGTCACCACTGTCTGGTAGCAATGGCAACACATCACGGGAGGAGTCGTGCTGAATGAGGAGCTCTGCTAGAGTAAGAAATGTCGTGTCATCGTAATAGCCACTTTGTGAGTGTCTGCCTCTGTGTAGAGGTTTTGTCTGGAGTCTTCAACCATTTGCATACAAATTCAAATGAATATAACCTGTTTGCTTAAGCCTAGACCTGTAACTCACCCATCCCCACTGCAAATTCTCGCTCCTTGAGAACTCATGGCTCCCAGGAGGACACAGTGGCTGAGTAAATACATCCTGAGGAAGAACCAGGTTGTAAAACAGGCTCAAAATTTTAGTGGCTGTCTACAGGAGATGTATTTTGGAGACAGAAGAGGTGGTCCAAAACAGGGCCAGGGACAGAGGCAATAGCTGAGCAGCGGGGAGGATTCAGGGTCCAGTGTTTGCGTTGTCTCCCTGACCCTTTTTTATTTAGCATTTGTGAGGAACTGTATGATTTTCTCGGGTCAATGCAGTGTTTAATCACAACTATGTCTTAAGAATCTTCCTAAGATCAGGCACATCTTGCTAGGCAGCACATACCGAGGGCAAGTCTCAACCCCCAAAGAACTTACATCTAAAAAGACAAGGCAGAGGAGGAGATAGGAGAGAGAGGAGAGAGCACTGACAAGGAGAAGGTTAGATCACCTGAAAGGGAAAAAATAAGGTCAAGCTAGACTTCACTTTATATATTTTCTTGTACTTTATATTATATGCAGCAGCTTTGAAAGGGCAGATAAGCTCAAAGAAAAGTGCTTCTGTGCCCTGCGATGCCTGTCTTCATGGCTGGACTAGAAAAGGTGACACTGGTTTCAGCCCCTGGGATGCTGCACTGTCTCTTTAAGGTGATGAATGTGGGAGATGCCACAGAGGTTAACATAGCAAAAAGCAGTTTTTGAGGCCTCCAGCACAACAATTAACTGCTCAACCACCTGAAAATGTAGGACAGCAAGAGAGGAGGTCACCAAGAGGCTGTGAAGAGATTATCTAACAGACAAGAAGAGGAAACAGACGGATGAGTCAGGCTATGGAGGTACTTGGGAGTTAAGATTAAACCCTCTAAGTTATGGTTTGGGAGTCCAGAACATCACACGTGGACAGACTGTTGAACCTTGGTACCCTCTTATTTGTAGAAGGGTTTTTATGCTGTGGTTGCACGGTTATGCAGTGGAGCAAAGGTAGATAAACAGCAGCACCAATTAAGGATGGGATCCAGGAGCCAGGCTGGCTGCTGTGCTGCTCACAGAGTTGTGTTTTTTCCATGCTGCTGAGAGAATGACCTGCAAAAAGCAGTGGGTTGGGTGGGGTGTGTGTCAGAGGGGACAGAGAACTGGGAGAGCAGAATAGGAGCTGAGATGGGGAGATGAGAAGACATGAAGGCTGGGGAGGACCAGTTTGGCCAGGATAAGGGTAAGAGCACTGGAGCTCAGAAAGCCTGTGCAGCCCCCAAAAAGCTGCACAGCCAAGCTGGTGGTTCCCAGTGAAGAAAAGAAAACCCTGGTGGAAGGGCCACCCTGCTCCTGGAGCTGGGGTTATAACTCTCACAACAGAGCCCCAGATAGCATCTCTCACTGTGTTCCTTGCCCTTTCTCAGAAAGATCAGGTTTGGGGTTTCCAGCCAAGGTGGTTGACTTCCAAACATTCATACAGCATCCATTCCTAAAAGCCCTGTGTCACAGGGTTGGTAGGATGGGATGGGATAGGACTTTTCTCCCTACTGCAGCCTGTGCTGTCATAAAGCTGCATGATCAGTTAAAGCAGTGGACTTCAGAGGGGGACTGGTCTTTGGGTGCCTTTCAGGCCTATAATACAAAATTCAGTGATTAAAAGAAAAAAGGAGTGTCGCTGTTTTGTCATTTGATCACAGCTACACTTACTTCCTGCCAGCTTGTCAAAGCTTAGTGACAGCAGAAGGATCCTGCCAGTCTTGCTGCCGGTTCCTCTAATAGCAGCTCTCAATAAATCCTTCCGTATGTTTTCTCCCAGATAGACCTGAACCAGAACCCCGGATCTGAACATATCCAAGGGTGATGAGAGAGGAGTGTTAGTCCAAATTAGAATCAAGTTCTGCTTGATTTTGGGTTGGAACTAGTCTCAAAAAATAGAGTGAGCCGTCGGGGGACTTTGGGATGTCCAAAACCCAGAGCCAGGTCTGGATCCGCATGGGATGCCTAGACTGTCACAAGGCACTGGGTGACTCTGATTTGCCAAGGTATTGCTCCTCTGATTAGCTGCAGAAAATGTGTACTCTCAGGCCATTTCGAATGGGAAATAAATTCCATTAGCACAAACCTCCTGCTTTTATGTAAGAAAACACTTTTACAGGGATTGAAAAAAGCACTTTTAACTTCGTATTTTCTAATGGGCTGAGAGTCATCCGTCAGCCTGTGGCTGAGTCGTAAGCAGCAGCTCATTATGCACGTGTCTTGATTGCTTTTGTTGCTTTGATGACCATTGCTGCTTGCACTTTGATATACCGACAGGCTGTATTCGCAATGGCAATTGCCTTTAGCTTTCTTACTATTATTATTGCCACTGTTAGTTGCAGTCTGGTGGCTCTCTGAAGTGGCCCCATCCGGAAAGTCAGAAAAGCGTTACCTTAGAGCTGAAATTTAAGGAACGGTACTGCTTATCCACCGCATCTGTGCCTGGAAGTACGGTGACCCAGGTCACAGCCCAGAAGCACAGCCACAAGAAGGCTGATGGAGGTTGTTCTGCCCATAGGATGTCTATAGGATGGGCAGTGCTGTCACTACATGAGAAGCAATGGTGATTTGCAGGGGCAGAAGTGTGAGGTCTTTAGGAGTCCTGATGCCCTTGGGTAGGAGGAATGTGGGCAGATTTGTTGTTGCTGAGCTTCCAGATAGCAGACCAGAGCTATGCAACAGTTGTTTTGAGGACATCTCATTGCAATTGAAGAAATCCCCTTGGATGAGAGGTTCTTTTCTATGCCTGTGTAGGTACCCTGTGTACGGCTGCTTTTGTGTAGAAAGGATTTGTGCACAGAGAGGCTCAGGCGGTACAGAAAATGATTGCTGAAAGCCACATCTCAAATGACACTGCAGCTAACTACCCAGCATTGTCTTCTACAGCCAAGCCTGATGGTGTATTTTAATAGTACTGTCTCTGCACATTGTAATTACTTTCTTCTGGAAGAAAAATTCTTAAGTTTATCACTGAAATCTATTATTGGAAAACATGGAAAAAATTGCTTGATACCCTGATTTCTACCTAATCTTTTCATCCTGAGAGAGACTTGTACCTTAGTTAGGAAAGATTTATTTTCTTCTACTTTTATTTTATTTATTTTAACTTTTCGTTCCTCTTAATTTGTTTCTATTTTTATCTTCTATCCTATTTGTAATTTTATAATTTAATAGAAGTGTAGGTATTGTGGTTGATAGCATATGAAAATCCTGATAAACTGTTTCTCCTGGGATTTTTAGCTTTCACTAATTTTGCTTTGTCCCACTAGCAACCCATTCCTCAGATGTGCTGCATAAATGTCTTCAGACATTCCCTTGTTCCAGTTTATGGCTCTCCGGAGATAAATCTACTTGCTCAAGTCTGAGTCATCATTTCACCTACATCATGTTGTGTACCCACTGTCTTCTCCCTAACCCAGCCATCCCAGTCTTCTCAGCTCTTCCTACGTGCTGTTAAGCATTTGCATTGCTTGTCCCCAGTTGCCTTGCTTTTCACTGCATTCTCTGCAATAGCAGAGCTGGAAAAGAACAGAGTGTTTCAGGTGAGGGTGTGTATCAGGTTGTATAAAGGAACTTACAGATTTTAATGTTTTGGAGTTTTTTTTTCTTTTTTTTTTTCTGACTACTGGAAGGCACTAGGCAAAGTATCTGCAGCAATGTACTTGCAAGTGAAACTGGAAATGTGGCTGAGTGCTGACCCAGCCGTACAATTCAAAGTACGCATTTGCTTGTGAAATCCCCAGCTGCGGTCAGCATTGCACTCTGCCTGTTCATTGCACTCCCTGCCCCTCCGTTCAGCGGGATGAATAATTGCTTTGCTCCTCAGCCGGCGGGTTCCTGCCCCCAAGCCTGTCCCCAACACCTGCTGGGAGTCCTTGTGCTGTCCCCTTTCTGCTGTGTGAGCGATTTGCTGGCAGCCACCCTTCTCTGCTGGGTGGAAGAGCCTCATTTCATCCCAGCGCAGTGTCACATCTCCAAACCATGAGGTCTTTTCTTACCAAAGACTGAAGGTGACCTATAACCCCCTGACAGCACCTCCCAGCTTCCCATCTCGTGGCCGTTGCCATGACATTCATCTCCAGTTTCATGCAATTACTCTATTAGGCCCTCCTCTTTCTTGTAATGAGGCTATAACATCAGGTCTCATTATCCTTTTACTCAAAAGAAGAAGGTCCAAACTGTTTCAAACCCAAAGAATTTACAGCAGCGGGCAGGTGCTCATGGTGTCTAATTTACAATTTGTTAACACCAGTAGAGTTTTACTGGGAGGTTATTTCACCTTCCACAGCTACTGCCTCTTTGACAATAACTATTAAAAACTTGTTTTGGTTAGAGTGGTATAATTTCCTTACTAGAAGAGGGAGGCTTTATATTTGAGGTTAATAAAATGTAACATTTTATTGCAGACATCACAGTTTGTATCTCATGCTGTTACACGCTTTGCTTAGAAACATTTCCCTCTGGGGTGGAAAATGGCTGGGTGAAAGCATTAGCACAGAAACACTACTTTAGAGCTGTCCATGTCTGTATTTGCTTTCATGCAGAGCCAAAAAGGGGACTCCTAGGCTTAGCAAGCTGCAAAACTTTAAGAATTACAATAAGCTAATACAACTCGATAAAAAATGTCAGAAAAAAAATAGATATTTTTCAAAAAGTGGCAAAAAAAGTTTCTTTTACTCTTGAAAAAGTTGCTTCTAGTTCAGAGAGATTGTGATTTCAGTATAGGGGGGGATGCTCTGTGGCATCTCCTCTGCTGTGAGCTTTAAACCATCGACTGAAGGAGTCACTTTGCTGTCTGAGTCCTTACCCAAAAAAGCAGGGTGCTCCTTGAATGCAGTTAGATGAACACAGAAAATACAGGGATGGACACACAGATCTTCCACCCTATTGAGATAGTGAGACTGAGAGCAGTAAAATGAGTTTTTCGCCCAGTTGAAGAGGAAAATAAGGGTGAATGTGGGTAGTGGAGGCAAGGGCAAGCAGCTCAGACGTCAAGCTTGGAGATGGATATGGAAGAAACATCTACCAGTTTTTGAGATTATTTACTACTTTTAAAATGTGTAAGGCAGCTCCACGTAATAAACAGAAATATAATGGAAGAAACCAAGTTACAGGAAGAAAATAAGAATTTTTGGCACTAGATGTCTGAAAGTGTAGCGTTTGGTGAAGGCATGCCATGGAGGGCAGCAGCCAAGAAGGCAGCAGCAGCAACAGGTAATCCATTTTGTAGTGCTGAAAGTCAATGCACCTTCGTTATCATCTCATGGTCTCATCAACTCACCGTTTAGCAGCTAACGTTCTCCCTGGTAACCACATACAAGAACAATGTCATACTTTGAGAAAAAAAAAAAAATCTGAGTGAAATCTTTGCTGTTCCAGATTATGTGAGGGATCATAGCATTTCTCCTACACACATGGTGTACCAGACAGTTCTTTATGATCTTGCTGAACAAAATCACCTTTGTTTGCATGAGACACCATTACCTGCCCAGAGGGCTTTGGAGCAGACCCGCGCACACAGAGGGGACCTGCCGTGTCGCTTAGGTACAAGGTGAAAGGAGGGAAATCCAGGAAAGAAAGTGAGACAGCCCGCACTGAGATTGCTTTTGTTTCAGTCTGATAACATCTTTTTCATCTCATTCTCCAAGGTGCTACATAAATACAGTAACATCATCCCAACTGTATAGATGGGGAAACTGAGGCACTCAAAGAAGGCTGGAATCAGCTCTGGATACAGGGGCTTAAATGCATCTGCCTACATGTGGCTAGGGACCTAACCACCTGTTACAAGCAATGCAGATGTGAGATGTGATTCATCTACCTAAACATGAGCACCTAGTGCTGCTGGAGTTCCTTGGAGTCTGCTCCCTGGCCTTGCTGTGCCACTGCAAAAGGGCATGTGTCTCTGTTTGCTCTTGTACCAGATATAGCAGCCCCATAAAGATGCTCCAGGTAACTCAGGGCATGTAAAAATGATGATCAGTGCTTATGTGTGGGCAACTGAATCGAGCCATGGTTGTCCAAGTGTGGAGCTGGTTGCAAGGACACAGAGCGGAACTGGATGGAAAAGCCAGGCTGCAGCCTGCTGCCAAACTCGTGGCAGGAAGATGAAAGGCAGATAGTGGGAAGAGGACTAGGAATGGCTTCCAGGAGAGTTGAAAGAGGAGACGTCAGCAGATGGGTATTTAACAGCTGTTTTGGGAAACTTGTGGGATTTTTAATGGCCAGCGTGATGTACCTCCTCAGTTATAACCAGTCTCCAACACAGATTGACCCACACTGTCCCTGATCTGCTCTCAGTAGCCCTGTCTGTCAGGCCAAATGCTAGTTTTGTGATGAAAAGGGCTGTGCTTGGATCCGGATGTATACCCTGTCAGGGCAAGTAGTAACTTCAATCCCATTTGTGCTCCCTTGTGATCTTTTATAAATCAGAGTCATTGTATCCCAGTGTTTGTGTTTCATATGGATTCAGATTAAAAGTAGAAAGCATTTTCCTTTTTCTGCTTTTACTGACAGGTTATTTTGGCAAATCCCAGCTTTGCAAACCCCACCTGTTCAGGCAGTTGGTTTTTTTCGTGCACCTTGAAAGCCTTGCATCTCAAAGTATATCTTCCACGACATCAGTATAATGCCCTTACTACTTCCTGGAAGGTTCCCAACATATGGAAGGAAGGAAGAAGTGGCCATGGACTCTGTGGGTAGAAGCCACCGACGGAGAAGAGCTTTTCACTGTTGTCATATCAACCCCCCAGCTCCTGTCTCTGTCTTACTATGAAGCATCATATATGAATGAAGGCATCTCTGCATTTCTCGCTTAAACTGAAAAAATCTTTGAATCGGGCACTGTCTTTACACTTTGATCATAATGTAACCCTGTACAATCACACCACTGGAGAGCCAAGGTCAGATCTTGTTTGGGCAATTTCATATTTGAAGGCAGCAATGCTACTTTCTCTTCTCCTAAAGCTGCAGAAGCTGGCTAGAGGCATCCATGCAGGTAACACCCTTTGCCATACCTATTCTCTCCGGGTACAGTCGGAGGGCTGGATTAGTGTTGAACACAGTGAGAAGTGCAGTACGACCTGTCAGAGAGACCCAGCCACATGACTGTCATACTAGGCGTGAAAGTGTATGTTAGAGATTTGACAAGATTGTCATGTTTCTGCACGGGGATTTTGGGTGCCTGTGGGGTTTAGAGTGATGGGACCTCCGTGGTGCTCAGGTGTGATAATCCTCAGGTCAATGTAGATCTCCAGCAGATGTCTGAATGCCCTGGAAAGAACTGGCTGTGACATGAGCTGTTGTGATCTTTTATGGCTCAGAGCAGTGGAAGGTCACAGATATTGTAATGCAGAGTTCAGGAGGACAGAAATTAAGCTTGATCAAGCAAAACCGTGTGGAGCCTCACTACTGAGGACTGCTTGAAGCATCTCCTGCTCAAGGCAGTGGTGCTTCTTCTCTTCCCCACCCCACTGCCCTCAATCCTGTGGGATCGCTCCTTCAGTTTTTGACTATGTAACCTACCAAACCTGCAGTGCCCTTGCATACATGGCTGCTGCCAGTGGTCTGCATGAACCGTGTTCTGCACATCCTCTGCTCTCTCCATGCACTTGCACAAGTGCCCTCTGATTCCAGCGTGCCCCAGAGATGACAAACCATGGGCTTGCGGTGGTGGCATCATCCTTAATGTCAGGAGGCTAAGCATCGTGCGGCTCTGAGGAGGCATTTTGTGGGGCTTGTGGGGTGATGACGTGGGGTGCAGGCTGTGGTCTGGCATTCTCTGTCTGTGTTGAGGGTCTCAGCAGGGGCTGGCCAGGTCAGGATGACTATTGCTGATGCTTCCCTTGGTGACCCAGCTGGAGCGCATGCAGGAGATGAGCACAGCTGGACCCAAGAGCCAAATGGTGAAAATGGCTGAGGAATTCGAGCTTGAAGTCATTGCCATGGGCATGGTATCAGGACAACTTCAAATGCAGCCTACATGTCTCTCCAGATACTGAATGTACCATCTGAGACACTCCTGGGGGTTTGGTTATAGAAATTATCTTTCTTCATGCTGTTTTGGTTTTTGCTTTTTAGCCTCTGGGAGAAAAATCCCTCTATTAGATTACAGAAATGAGTGTCTCTGTGTATGCAGGTGGATATCTGCACTGTGAAAACTTATTCAGGAAGAGCTGGTAACAGAAGAGCTTTGCCTTCTATTTTAGATTGACAGAGATGTTACGAGTGGTTGAATAGTTCCAGAGCTGGTCAACATTGGGGTGGGATGACCAAGAAAAACACTGGGTTAGCTGGGTGAGAGTGTGGCTCGGAGTGGTATGTCATGCACAGGACGAGGATGAAGTCGGGCATTTTCTTTAAAATATGGCTTAAAGCTGTTGTCCCATCTGCCAGCAGTTACTGTCTTTGGTCTTTTTTATTAAATGATGGATGCTGGGACCTCAGTGCTGTGTCCCTGTTCCTGTCAACCTCCTTGAATTTCCTCTCTCTGTTAGAAAAATTGTTCTCTTTTTCTGGATGCTACAGGAGGTGGATGGCTCCACCGCCCAAAACCCTACGCAAGCTCTGAGCTCCAGTAAAAGAGTGGGCAGTGGAGGAGGTAGAAGTAAAGGCATATTTTTGCAGAGTGCCACTCTAGGTGGTGTATTTTAGACAGATAAGGGCTGTTGCTTTGCCAAATGCAGACTTAAATGTACACCCCCCCACCTCGCAAAATGGTATTTGTATTTTTGTTCTTTAAAATTACCATAGTCTCCATCTGGTAGCATCCTTCAGGACTGAGCTGCATTTGTGTGGATGTTGGGATCAGGACACAGAGTACAGTCTCTTCTTTCATGTCCCGTTTTGGGTTTTGTTTTCTGTTTACTCGGTAGAAATAAAAGAATTTATGCTGTCTCCCCCCACTTCCAAATGAAACGTGGCTGTGTGAGACAGCAACAGAGGGACGCGTGGGGCCGGTGAGTGTCAGTGTCAGTGTCCTGCATCCCTGCACATCCCGAGGAAAGCGGCCAAAGAGGTGCCAAATGACGGATGTGGGAGCCAAACTGCAGGCACCAAGTTTGGAAAATCTTGCAGGAATCCTGGCACTCGTCTCCTAGCTTTGCCTGGATATAAACAGCAGTTTTTGTCATAAATCTGCCTACAGATTCCCCCTCTTCATTTTCTCTCCTGACTGCATCTCCAGATGAGAACTTTAGTGCTTCACACTATTACAGGTTACTTTTAATTCCAAATGCCAGCAAGAGGTCTCCCTAACATACAGTGCACATGTAAATAATATATATATGGCTTTGGACAATTATAAAATCAGGTGGGTCATACCTCCATTCTTGTATAACACTCTTCCTCCTAAAAATTCAAGTGTGGTTTTCTTTGAGAAGATCTCCAGTCCGGCAAAAGGAAGGGAGATCAGATCACTGAACATCTGTACTACCAAGTCTCTTTTTGAGGTTTCCTGAAGCATCAGCACTAGAGTTGATTTTGAGTTTTGCATGAGAAGGAAGGAAAGCAAATGCCCCTGTGTGCGGTTTAAAATCTGGCACTGGAGCATTTCCTCTCATCTTCAACTCAGTATTCGTCTTTCCTGCTCCCTGCTGCACTCAATGTATTTCTTCTGCTGTGATGGTTTTCACATAACCTCTTTGGCAGGCACAGGAGAAGTTCTCACAGCTCAGACGGTGTTGGCACTTAAGGCCCTTGAAACATCAACCGCTGCATCTGACTTAATGAAGCACATTGAACAGAAGGAGCGGAAGCTGTTTGCCAAAAATAGATTTGTGCAAATGGTCCCAGGTTATATCTAAGCTGTCAGTGCCCAACAGCACTTCCCTGCTTCAGGGTCCTGGGGTGGTCTCCAGACTGCAAGTCAGACCAAGACCCAGGGATGCCATATCCCTTTTCTTTGGAAGAAAACCCAGGTGGATGGAGGGAGCAGAAGATGCTCTGATCTGTCCTCAGTCTTAGGGGAAACCAGATATGTGGGTGTCCTGGCCCCATGGTTTTGTCAGAGACTTCGTGTCTTCCTTAGGGCTAAGCCACATGCATTATAGGGACAAGGAGAGAGCTATAGGATGAAAAGAGAGGAGCATTTCATGCGTTAGTGGCTGGTGAGCTGAATGCAGGACCCAGCTCAGGTATGGTAAGGGCTTAGGGCTGCTGTCCAGCTCACTTCCCTGTAGGTAAATTGGAAAGAAAATTGTTCTCTGCATCCCAGGTGTGTTGTGAGATGCCCAAATACTGCAGAAATAGTGGTATGCAAGATAGGTTGATGTGCTGTTGAGTAACTTAGTGCAGAAAACCCGTGAAATAAAGATAAACATTATCTTTCCTTTGTGCATCTTAGAGCCCTTTAGAGTCTCTGAGGTCTGATTTATACAAAAACATCCATGAACCTAATAAAGGCATGTTTTTAATAGGAATGAACTCATTAAACAGGACAGCTCACATTGATTTCAGTCAAATCCTTACTAACTCAAATTAAAACAATATAACCCACTGCCTAGCAAAAAATAAGAGCACTAAATTGTTTTTAAATGGCTTTAATGTAAACCTTTGCACTTCTTATGGAGAGATAAGCCTCAAGACCAGGATTTTCAGAGGAGTTGATCTCTAAGCAAGCTGGTTTTGGAGTGGCAGTAGGAGATACTCAGTGCCTATGAAAATGGGTTCCTAATTAGCCTCTTCTCGCAGAATCACAGAAAACCAGGTGTGGAAAAGACCTTCAGAACTGCTCTGGTTCTGCCACCAACAAATTTGTATACATAGACGATGGTCATATACATAGGTACACACGCATGCATGTATAAATCGTTGCTGTGTTTTGTGCCTTTGAGGACCCTGTAACTAAAAAACCGCTTCCTCAGAGATGTAAATGATTCAAGTGGATACACACTTAGGGTGAAATGTTTGCGTAAAAGCCAGTGAGAGGTTCAGATTTTTAACCAGGAGCTATTTATTTACTGAGTCCTTTACTTTTTTTTATATAATCCCTTTGCTATTACCAGAGCTATTTGTGCATGGACTGTACATAATCTGGGGTTTGAGAAACTGCTTATCAATGCTGTGAAAATTGAAAATTGAAATCATGCCTTGTAAGAATACTTGCAACTAGAAAATGGGCATGAAGAAAGCAGTATCTGTTGAAAGGCAAAGCGTTTGGATCTGGCATGTCTGTCTTGCAAGATGTCTTGGGTTTTATTCAAGACCTACAGTTATGTTATTGTGTGGCAGGGGGAAGAGGCTTACAACATCAAGACTGTTCATCAGCTGTGGGCACTTTCTAGGCTTGGTCTGGAGAAGGGACCAAGATTTGGAGATGCCTTGGAGCATTAAGAGATGGGGCAATGGCTGGGAGGCGTAGGGTCCCAGAAAGAGGTGGGGCTGAGTCACATCATCAAAGTACCTTGTTTGTCTCCATCTTAATTTTCCTTTCTCAGATCCCACAGTCCCATCTGGAGAAGTTCACCTGTTCATTCTTCTTTTCCGAAGGGTTATGAGCAGTTTTCCCTAAGGAAAAGAAACCCAAATGATTCCTATTGAAATACCATGGCTTTACTTTAATTATTTGTCAGTCTACTATTTCATGTGCCAGTTGGCCTGAGCATTTCAGGCTTGAATGCCAGTGGCAGTCAGGAATAGGTTCTTCATTCAGCTCCCTAAGATGTGTCCCCTCTCCTCTGGGGACAGCAGGAGCATTGCAGCGAGTCAGTCATGTTCAGTCAGCCTTTCTCAAATATTTTCCAGGGTAGTCCCTCCAGTTACCCTGAAATGGAAAGGGGGCACGATGGCTCCAGGGATACTGGTGACCACCTGTGGTAAGTTTGGCTGGGTACAAACAGCTGACAACACTTTTCTTGGTATGAAAAAAGGTACCTAGAGCCAAGATGTGTCACTGCTGTATGCAGCTTTGCATCACCCACTTCTGACCCGTAGGTTTTCACGTTTTAAAATCAGGACCTTTGTGCAGATACACCCTGCAAGTGTATTTTCTCTGCATGAACAAGACACTGTACTCCATACTGGTGGTTTGCAATTAACATTGCTGTAATCCACTCTCTGTGCCCACCAAATATCAGTCCAAACACACACAAAACCTATTGTCTCCTATTGAAAAGGCATGAGGAAAGGGAAAGGAAAAAAGGCTCCATGCAGAGGCAAAGTCAGGCCACCGAAGGGGCTTTCACTTTCTGGGTGAGCACTTTAAGGAGAGGACACTCCCTGAGCAAAGTGAGGTGTGGGGAAAGCCTCATGGATACCAGCTGTTGGAGTTTGGATGCAAACAGCTTGTGTTCTGCAGGTAGGAAGGTGGCCAAGCTGGTTCCTTTGGAGAGATTTAAGTAGCACAGGTGTGGAGGATAGACAAGGAGATTTGGGAGGTGATTTCAAGCCACTGATGCAGCAGATAGGTGTAGTGATGATGGTGAGAAGAGGCAATGAACCAGTGGGGAGGATAATGTCGTTGCCAGGGCTGAGGGGAAGAGACGGTGGTAGGAGGCTTAACAAATTAGAGTACTTACTCTTTCCTTGCAGATCTGGGCAACTGAATGCATTTGGTGAAGGAAATTTGCCTGTCACTCAAGAACCATGTTTGTGACACTTCATAAAAGTGGAAGTGAGACTGACTGAGATTATTCTGAATTTCCATACTGTTCATGATTCAGGTGAGCATCAGGGATTTCAGAAAGACTATGCCTCTACCCTTGCCTGTCTATATGGTATCTTCTTGTGCAAAAATGCACATTCCTTAGAGAACTCACAAATCACATAAAAGAGAGAAGAAAAACTTTTTTTTTCTTAAATTTCACCATGGTATCCAAGTGCTTATTTGTTAGGCTTGCATAAATCATCATTGCTTTTGTAACAGCTTCTTGGGGGAAGTTTTCCTTAATTTAGTGGGAATTTCATAGAGGGAGTAACACCAGGTGGGCAGGAGAGGGCTGGCAGGCAGGAGCCGTCGGTGCTGTGCTCCGGTAATCCCTCCAGCCCACCAGAGCCCCCAGCCCAGGGTAGGGCTGTGGAGGGAGAGCCATGGGGACGGATGGGGTGGGCGAGGGGTGCGTGCCTTGGTGTGTGTTGTTCTTGCCTGCGGTGGGGACAGCTGAGGAACACTGCCTGCTGTGTCCTCCCTCCTGGGCTGCAGCACTGCATGGCCGGATGACTTCAGGGAAATGTGGTGTGATGGGACCGGCTCCATGCCCGGCTCCTGCACGGAGCTCCCTGGACCTACACTTGGATGGAGAGCAGCAGAGAGAGAGCGGCAGTACAATAAGGATGCAAATGAGGGACAGGGCATAGAATAGAATAGAATAGAATTGTTTAGGTTGGAAAGGACCTTTAAGGTCATCGAGTCCAACTGTTAACCTAGCATGGCCAAGCCCACCACTAAACCAGGTCCTTAAGCACCATGTCTACATGCCTTTTAAATGCCTCCAGGAATGGGGCCTCCACCACTTCCCTGGGCAGCCTGTTCCAATCACCTTTCACTGAAGAAATTCTTCATCTCAGCCTCCTTTTCTCTGGGTGAAACAACCCCGGCTCATGATGGGGAGATGGCAAATGGTCCCTGTGCACGGCATAAGCCTTTAATCCTACTTGAATGAAACATGAGCCTGGCTAGCGGCAAGCACAGCTAGAAACAGCATTCCTTATCCTCATACGGAACCACTAGCCTAACTTTCCTTTGCTGACTTGATGCCTTACTTTAGCCAGACTCTTTCCTTTGGCTACCTACAGCTTGTTTTTCTTCCTGTTTCTTCATCTGTATGCCTCTTGTAACCGCTCTGCCAGAGGAATTGATAGAAGTGCCTTGTGCTGTTCATGCCTGCTCTACTGTTAAATGATTTTCTGAAGTCTGGGAGCAAAATTATGGTGTGTTCAGAGATACATACAAAGTGTCCAGGTGTCAAGGGATTTAAGGATATATGGGCAACCTCGAAGGTAATCCTGTGAATATTAAAAGCAGAAAACCTGCCAGGCCACTTTGCATAACGTGCTATATTATCTGTGAAGTAATTCCAAGGTGCCTGTTACCATGGCACCTCTTGGAAAAGCTTAGCAATATTAACAGAAAAACAGCGGTGCTGGGTTAAAGCAAGAGTTGCAGCTCCGGGCTCAGGCACACAGTTGCTGTACCTCAGCTGACCATGTACTGAAGTGCCTGTGGCTGTGATTATTTTCTTACTCCATCACAAATGCATGTTAAAACTCATCATCTTAAACCTCTTGCACTGAGGTTTAAGCTGAACTTGCCTTATAACTAAAACCCAGCCCAGTTGTGCTGCTTGACTGACCCTCACAGGGGTCCATCAAACCCTGATGACTTGACTGTGTCTCTGCAGCAGATCTGTATCCATGTTGGAGCTCCCTTTGTGGCCTGGGCAACTCCCAAGAGGTAGGATTCAGCTGACTGACTGTAAGTGTCTGCTTCTGAGCTGCTCCCTTTCCATTTATTAAGAACGGAGAGAAATTGGTTCCTCTGGATATAGTATATCTTATTCTAAATTAAATCTCTAAAATAGGCCAAATGAAATGTATCCTAAACCCCAGCTTTCCTCCAATGGTTATAAAGGAAAACTTGAATCATTAGCTCTGTTAGTGTAGGCAACCATATTACAGACATTTCCACAGCTCAGTTAACCAGATGGAGATTTTTAGTGTAGTTTGAGATGCTCTAGGGACCAGAGGCATCTGTATGGGGTTGGCAGGGATGACATAAGGCTGGTAGGAGACACATGTCTTTCAAGAGTGACAGCTGGAGGCCAGGTTGCAAAGAATGTCTCAAATGGCACTAAATGCTGATTCCTGGAAACTGAATTAGGGCCCTTTGGGTGGGGTACAGCTCCAGACTAAGGCACTTAGGTATCTTCATGTAAGTGTCTGCATATGAACTCGATCTCTAAGCTCCCAGGCTGAATCATAAGAGGTCATTGCAGCTGCCCTTACATAGATATGCAGTACTATTTGAGATGTCTCATTGTTCCCACCTGGCCTCCAGCTGCTGTTCCAGAAATGTGTAAATGCTGCATCATATCATTGCATGTCTCAGACACCCTAGGGTGTATCAAGTAGCAGAGGACATCCTGATGAATTGAACCCTGTCCCTAGTCAACACAGTCAGTGGATCCTAGAGAGGAATCAGCTCACCTCAAAGCAGATATACCCGGTAGCTGGCCAGCTGAATCACTCCAGGGGCCAGTGACTATATGGAATCACTCTCCATTGATTGTCAGCGAATTTAAAGATCTAGGGCTCAATTCAGTTCAGCTGTCCACCCATAGAGATCTACGATCTCTGAGGGGCTTTAGGGTATCTGAGACATCTGCATGGAGTTGGAAAATACGACACAGAACACTTGGAAGACAAGTTCTGTCTTGGAAGACAACTTCTGAACAAGCTGCTGAAGGTAACCAGCAGGTAAAGTACCTTAAGGCGTCTCAAATGACTTTAGACGCCTATCTGCGAGCAACTGAAAAAGTATAACCACCTAAATGGACATGGCTGAGTGTCTAATTGAATCCTTCTCTTAAAGACAGATGCAACAAATCTCACTCTTTGCTTTTTTCCTTACTTCTACTGGGCTTCCTTTATATGATGCTCAGCCTAATGGGGAACTTGTTCTTGGTTGAGGCCTTTCAGCACTGCGATGACGACAAGAGAAAAATAATACGATAGTGGAGGCAGTCGGCTCTGATGGATATCCCCCAAACTCTATGCCCTACACCTCCGTGTGGAGAATGCCTTTCCAAACCTGTTGGGGCTCCTCAGCCACCACTAAGTAAGACTCAATTAACTTCAGATCTCAGTGCAGTTACACTCAGAGATGCATTTTTACCTAAGCAATCAGAGAGCATGAATTAATTAAGTATAGGATCTTTCAGACACCCAGTTGTTTGTACAGCTCTTAAAAAAAAATACACTGTGTTGCCTGTAAACTCCTTAGGTAGATACACTGAGAAACAGTGTCTCAACTGCTAGAGACCAAACTTCCTCATGTTCTTGTCTTTCATCCCAAGAGAGAGCACTTTCTGCATATCCCCAGGGCTGCAGTAAAAGCACTATTGTTTCCATGGAGTGAGATTCATCTTAGCTGACTTCTGCTGTCTAAAACCCACCGAGACCTTGTCCAAATTCCCTTACAACCGCTGTAGCTGGAAAACATCGATCATCCTGCTCTCAGCCCTAGTTACTCCCTTGTGGAATGAAAGCAGGAATATTTACTGTTGTCTCTGTGGTTTGTTCTGTGGCTTAAGCCAATGAAGTTTGTAAAAGTAGTTTGTAAAAGTATATATGACCAATATATTGTTATGATGGTTCGTGAGAGAAGTTGAAAAGATTCAGTTCTTGCCAACTCATTTATACTTTTTTGACATGGCTAGTGACACAAGTTTTGCCAAAATGTACAAAGGACAACTCCCTTGGCTCTGTCAGAGGTGGAGACAATACATCAACTATCTGCTTGGATGGAGTTACAGCTCACTGTCTGTGCAATTATCTCCTGTGACCATTTGTGGTTTATTGCCCAGTCATGATTTGCTGCCAACTCTCTCCTTTCTCTCAGACTCATTCAATTTTATTTCATCACCTTCCAAAGAAAAGGCTTTGATCATGATTTGGATACTGAAGAAGAAAGAAGCTACTTCAGTCTCCCCTCTGCCACATTAGCTTCATAATATTCCCCTCACCCGTGGCATCTCATCCTGTGGTACAATACCTTTGGTAAAAAAATTTTTCACCTGGTTATAATGCACATTTACCTGCAATAGCTCACTGTAGTGGAATAGTTTGCTAATAAGTTGTGTTTGAATATTTGTAGCATTTTGCTTTGTTTGATTTGGTCCCTCAGAAAATCCCAGTTTTGTTTTTAAGGTTTCAGTCAATTGACTTCATTATGAATTGGAAATGCAAATAATTTGATATTTTTTATTTGACATTTTGTTATTGATATCAATATTTGATTGTTTGACATTTGTTTTCACTGGTTTTCAACAGAGGGAGACTTACCAGGGGAGAAAAGGTGGTTGTAGAGAATGTTGATTCTGTTAGCTCCGTGTCCTAGGATGTGCCATCGTGCTCCAGCATGAGCTGAGGCATTGCTAAATTATGAACGCTATAATCCAGCCCGCAGGGTAAATCAGCTGCACTGCGTCTTTCAAGAGATACTGCAATACCTCAGGCAGCCAAAGACTTCAAAATGTGTTCAACATCAGTAGTCCCACTGAGAAATTAAAATCTCACCAAAAACTTTGATTTTGCAGAAACTGATTTTTTGGATGGAAATTCCGTATTGATTTCCTGAGAAGGAGAAATATCATGGGGCTGGAAACTGTGAACGATGTTGACATACCAACGATGTGATTCAGGGCTAGTGTGGATTTCATTGTAGATTTTTTGATTCTTCATGATGATGCATCCAGATGTGCCAGGGTTGGCAACGGAAGTGCAATGTTATTCTCTATTGAGGAGCACCATACTATTGCCCTGCTAGAGCATTTTAACTACAGTTCCTGAAGCACAATGTTTTTGTGACATTATGTGGTTTTTTTATTAATGAGGAGTCCTAGATTGTGCTCTAAGTAGTTGATTTAAGTTTCACCTTTTTTTCTCTGGACATTTTAACTCTTCCTACCTCACCTGCCCCAACCTCCTTTAGGGAATCCAGGTTCAGCTCAAAGTCGTGTACAGCCCAGATTGCTCAGCGGCGAAAATGCGATGATATCGTGTGTGGAAATCTTTGTGTTCTCAGAGGAGGCCAAGGACAGATTCCAACTCTAACTCTGCTGCCCAAGTTACTGAAACACTGAATTTCAGATTTTGTTCAAATTGGGTATAGATGCATCTTAGAACACAGAAAATCAGAGGGTTTATAAATCATTACGTATCACTGGGGAATATCTGATGGCTTGAGCACTTGCAACGTGGAATCTGGAAAGAAACGCTGAATGAAAAGCTATTTTTATGCAGAAGGGAAAGGCTCTGCAATATACAATAATTCCTCATGAATCCTATAATTGACAGTTTGTAAGGAAAATAAAAGGTATGCTATTTTGTTAACAATGAGTAGAAATTAATTGTTACTTTGATAATAGAGAAACCTATGCAAAAGTAGTGGCAGAATGTTTCTCTAGTAGATAAAGGAAACCTCCTTTGCTGCCAGTCAGATTTTTTTGCTTCTGAGTGACACAGGAGATTGCAATGCTTTGCTATGTGCTGCCAGCAAGAACTTCTGCAATCGCGGTTTGCAAGAGATAAGATGAATTTTTGCAATATCAGGGCAAAATGAGGGGCTCTCCCATAGGAGGACACACCAGGGCTGTCTTTCCTTGTAAGACTGTCTTGTTTTCTTAATTTTTCTTAACTACTAGTACAAAAAATTCTTGCACCACTGAACAGCCGTATATGTTGATGAATGGGAGAATAGGTTTTGGCATCCTTTACTAGTTCATCAAACCTAGCAGTAGATGATGCTTCTAAATACTAGAAAATAGCCTTAATGTGTTAGCTGTGCAGTGATGAGTGGGAAGTGTTTTTTTTCTGATTCTAGGACAAATAGCCTGAAGGAAGATTTCACTGCCCTTATCTTAACACATGTTAAACATTACCGGTCAGAAAGTTCCTCAACTCTTTCAAAAATCTGTTTGTGGGATCAAGCATAAGATAGAGCTGGAATATTTCCCAGAATTTATTCCTGACCATTATGAATTGAATCTTCTGTTTGTCAGAAGCTGATAAGCAGCTGGATTTTCTAGGGTTATCAAGGAGAAGACTAGCATGTGGTAGTATTCTGGACCTGCTGCTCTTCCCTGGAAAGCTAGAGGCAAAATTTTTGACTAATTTCAGAAAGAACAGTGGTAGGGTGTCTGCATCAATAATTACACTGCTGCCCAGCCTGCACCTATATCTCCAATGTGCTGTTAAAGGTCTTCTAATAATTTAATTTCTTAATCAATATGATTTACTTATTAACCAGAAGTGTTCTGTAGTAAAATTTTACCACAGCTAGCGAAGTTATTAATGCCATTATCATTAAGCTATATGATTCCATGCATCTGTGGAGCTGTGTTCTTGCTGCAACAAAACCTGGGGAATAACCTGACCCATCCTAAGGGCTCCCTGAGGTAAGCTAAGCTGGTAATGACAGTCTCCTCCTTATCTAGCTGAATTTTTCATAACAAGACGGTAAAGCAAAGAAGTGTTTTCATAAATATCTTTCACAGATAATAGGTACATTTTTTCTTCTCATTCTCTTAATTTAGTATTGATAATGATTGATAATGAAGAAGTGCATTTGTGTTATAAAAAGACTCCTTTTCTTAAGCATGTCTTTGATCTGCAGTACTTTTAAATCCAGTCAGTGATTCTTGTCTTTCAACTGCTCTGTGAGAGGTGACCTCCTTTGGCCAATGCTGCTCAGTGTTCTTTGGATGTACCAAATGGATGAAGGTCCTCTGGGGCTCATTTCTTTCTCTAAGATGTTGCAGAGTTTGGGTGGGAGATTCCCACTTAGCTGATTAGGCACGTTTAGGTGCTTAATGAGTGCTGCAATTAACACCAGGGTGCTGTTAGATTTTTATGTGTTGACAAGTTTAGAGGGCCCTGGACAGCCATCAGTCTGAGTAATGCTCTTGGATCTAGGAAATAAATTCCACCTGAATCTTGGAAACCAATGTAGATGTTCTGAGTACCGTTCAGTGTTCCCAGTCCTTACTTGGATGCCAAACGGCCTGCAGTCGACCTGTTACAGCAAAATAAAAGCAGTAAAATGGATGGGGATCCAGGGCCATCACTGTAGCTAATCCTGTTGCACATTGCTTAGGAACCAGTCTTAATGGAGTCTCACTCTGCTGCAGCTGGCCTAGTTCTGGGCAATCGGAGACTTTAAAAGTGGCAACAGGCATCTATGTGGGCTCCTTGAGGTGGGCTGGATGATTCAGGTCTTCCTCTGCTGCCAGGCAGAGGGGACTGGATCTTGTCTGGCAGACATTGTACGTTGAGACTGTAGCCCTATTTGCAGACTACATGTTATGGAGAATTTACTTTGGTTCTTCCTTATTATCTTCTTTTAGCTAAAATAGGAGTAATTCAAGGCAGAAATGTATTTCTACAAACTACACAGCAATACAGAATAGATTTATCCTATAGCATTGCACATAAATAATTAGTAGTGCTCTGATACAGATTAAGTAGGTGCTTCCGCAGCTCCATACAAAAAATAACTACAAAATATAAATTTTGAGTTGCAAAACAAGAAACTGAACCTCATGTTACATTGCTGTAAGAAAAAAAAATAATAATTAAGCCATAACTTTAATGTATGCGGCTCTAAGAATCACAGGATCATAGAATAATTTAGGTTGGAAGGGAGCTCTGGAGACCATATGGTTTGACCTCCCCCTCAGAGTGGGTCCATGTAGAGCAGGTAGCTCAGTCAAGTCCAGTCTTGCTTGTGTCCCAGTTCCAGTGTTTGACCACCCTTGTGGTAAAAAAACTTTCCATATATCTAATTGGAGATTCTCATGATGCAACTTGTGTCCATCACCTTTTGTCATATCATTGTGCCTCTCTTAGAAGAGTCTGTCTGCATCTTCTCTATGCTTTTCTATTAGGTAGTTGAAGATAGCAGTAGGATCTGTAAGAACAGGAATTACTTCTGCTTGCTAAATTGAAAAATATTGGACTTTGCTGCCCTCAAGGCATTTTTCGTTACAGCTTTAGTGATATGAAGAGTATCTTTGGACAGCAGCTTTCTGCGGAAACTTTTATTTCTGAAGAGAAATCCTATTTAAGGCAATGTCCTTGTACAAGGGGTTGACAGGCAATTCTGCGTATTGTCACCTACTTTTCACTTCTCATCCGCAAACTGAAGGTCGAGAACTGTAGTTGTCATTCTGAGCTCATGAGAAGCTGATAGGAGCAGGAGATGGCTTTACCGCCCACATGTGAGAAGCGTTGCAGAGCTGCCTGGGTGAAATCTTTGCCACACTAAAGTTAAAAGGAGACTTCTGCCCATACAGGTCCTGTGGAAGAGTAGGAAGCAGATAGCTGCTCCGCCAAACTGTGCCTTGTAGGATCTCATCCATGATACCGGTGGGAGACTCATACCGCGCATGCCTGGAAACAGAGCCCTGGCCTTGCAGATGACACAAAAAGTAAAGAAGCCTGATAGACCTGTACAAGTGACAGCCCATCACTGACCGCTGCACTGGGATTGCACACTGTTATTCCTTTGGTGAGCCGTCCTCACCTCTCACAACTTGTTCCTCTCTGCACCTCTGTCCTGGCCAGATGTTAGCAACCCTTAGTTCTTCTGATGCAACTGTCAGCATTATGCTCTTAAACAGAACTTTTTCCCACTAAAAAAAAAAAAAAAAAAGAAAAAAAAAGAAAATATTTTGGAGATTCTGACAGATCTGAGGGAGTAGATTAAAACTAGATGCCAGTTATACATTGCCCAGCAGATCTTGGAGGAAACTTTGAAACAGCAAGCATGGGCCCCATAACTGTAAGAGGACAAACACTAATTTACAGAATTTAATTTCAGAGAAGTAAAAACTTATGGCCTGCCAGATTGAAAAACCCCTTTTAACCTCTCACTTCTCTGGTACCTAAAAGGAAGCAAGCATTGCTTTGGATTAAGTGCCTCCTTCACTTCAATTCTCCTTGGCACTAGATGTGAGCTCTTTGGTTGCATTGCTGCAAACCTCTTACACATCTGTTTACAGTTGAACATATGCCTAAGCAATTTGCCGAGTTAAGCTTTAGTTAGGTGCATGAGGTCTCATTTCCTCAGTACAGGAAAGACATGGACCTGTTGGCATGGGTCCAGAGGAGGCCACGAAGATGATCCGAGGGCTGGAGCACCTCTCCTGTGAGGCCAGGCTGAGAGAGTTGGGGTTGTTCAGCCTGGAGAAGAGGAGGCTCTGGGGAGACCTTAGAGCAACCTTCCAGTACCTAAAGGGGCCTATAAGAAAGATGGGGACAGACTGTTTAGTAGGACCTGTTGCAATAGGACAAGGGGTAATGGTTTTAAACTGAAAGAGGGTAGATTTAGACTAGATACAAGGAAGAAATTTTTACAATGAGGGTGGTGAAACACTGGCACAGGTTTCCCAGAGAGGTGGTAGGTGCCCCATCCCTGAAAACATTCAAGGTCAGGTTGGACAGGGCTTTGGGCACCCTGATCGAGTTGAAGATGTCCCTGCTCATTGCAGGGGGGGTTGAACTAGGTGATCTTTAAAGGTCCCTTCCAACCCAAACTATTCTATGATTCTGTGATCCAACCTCCCCTTTCCTCCCAAAGGGGCACTATAGGATACACTGGGGAACAGAGAGCTTGCTTGACCCTTGTGCTTCTCTGGAGGTACTAATTTCTCTTGAGTGGGGCTGCCACCATACATGCAAAGTCACTAAAGTGGCCTCATGGGTCTTCAGTTTAGAAGCAGCATAGCTCAGTTTGCACAGCATTAGGTCTGAGGCCAGGTTTGCTTTCGATCAGGCAAGCTCTGTTCTTTCTGCTCATGTTGTGTGGCTTATCCTCAAACTCCTAAAAGCTAACTGATTCATATCACCAAACAAAGACATTCGGGTAGGGATACAACTGTTTTTGTTTAAAATGGGGCCCAGTCTGTAATCCCCTTATTGGTTTTATGTATGTTGTTAAGTATGAGCAATGAGATTAAAAAAATGGCATTTGGATTCCAAGCAGGTAAAAAAAGTGTTCCAGATGATATATCACCTTTGTTGCAGAGCCTTTTAAATTACACTGGAGGCAAATCAGGAGTAACTCCATGGCAGCCAGTGGGATCATAACTAGGTAAATGTGCTAGATGAGTCCAGCGGATACAGTCTTAACTTATTATTGTTCATGTCGCGCTCAGAAACTCTCCTTTTTCCCCAGTTGCTCACTAGGCAACCTTTTCTTGTTATAGGAAAAAGAGGTTTCACTGATTCTTACACATTTTTTCATTCTTAGTCTTCCTGTGAAGTGTAGCAATAGTGCCCTATTTTCAGACAGGAAGATAAGAAAATGATCAGCAAGAGTCAGAGTTCAAGCAAACTTCATCGTTCCCCTATCCATCCTCCAGGAACAGAATTCTTCTCTGAAGCATTTTCTGTGACTTTATCCAGTCTACTTTTTAAATAAATCAAGCAACTGATCTATAACATTAATCTAGAAACTGATTCACAGTCCAAAGAAACTCACCATACAGTTGAAATTTGCTCTTGTTGCTTCCCGCTATCACCAATTTCCCTGCTTCATAGGAGTGCAGCAGCGTGGGTTTTATCAGTGATGGACTGGTAGGAAGTGCTTTGAGATGAGCAGGTTCCCTACAAAACCTTTAGAATTGATGAGTGTTGAGGTAAAATGCATAGGTGCAGGTCTGAAGTTAACAAGTCAGCAGAATTTACCAGTTATTTCTGCATGGTTACGTTATGTTGCAACTGCATGTATACAGTGTGGAGAGGTAGTGCTGCAACATGAAGACAAAGAAGGCAACAATAATTCAGCCAGTTTTCATAAGTCCGTTCCCTCGCAGTGAAAGTTAACACCCCCGTAGACAGTCCATTAACATTATCATTTCTATAACAGCAGTGCCTCCTGACCCCGGTAGAGATCATGGCCACATCTGCTTGGAGCTATGGAAACATGTACTTGACGTCTGTCTCTATTTCACAGTGTTTGTGCGCTTATAAGAAAACTAAAGATATGAGGCAGTTAAGTATTGCTGTCATCATTTTATGGGGGGGAGGAGGTGGAGGAAATAAAACACAGAAAATGTCAATGAGTGTTCTAAAACCCCCTAAAGTCCAGCTTGGAACCAGACTGATGGCCATACATTGCTAAGTAGTGATGAAGAATAGGGATCAAGAGGAGGTGGGTGAGTCATTAATAGCTTCAAAAATAAGATAAATGACATGACATTAAATGCACAAAGTTTTACCTATGTGAGAAAGGCTTTAAAAATCAGAAAGTACAATATGAAATGGCAGAAATCACATTTAAAACCAAAAATGTCACATCGCCTTACTCATAGTGTTTTCAGTCAAAATGAAAGCTGTTTTTTTAGCTTTCACAAGTGTAATGAACTACGTGTTGAAATGAGAGGTACAAATATTGAAAGGATTTCTGTAAGGGATCAGTGTCCCCTGAATGTGGAGCAGAATTACAGATAGATAAATCAGTTTACAGACCTCCCTGTTTTCCAGTTATGGCTGTTTGTTCATCTCTTGGCTTGCCTTCCGTTAATGAGGTAGCAATCAATAGAAATTACAGCACCTGCTGACATAGAAGATCAATATTGGAAAATAATTGTAACCTTTCTATCGAATACTTCTGGCAGTATAAACCACAAGCATCGATTGCTACTGATTATACCTGTGTACCTAAGCAATAGTCCTGCAAGCTTCACATCAGTACCTAAGAAAACAAATTATATTGTATAGGTGCTCAGCAATATTGATAGATCAGCAGTGAGGCTGTCACTGCTATCTCAGGATATTGTGGGATAAAAAAATCTTAACCCAGTCCTTCTCCCATGGCTGTAAATGGCTTCTGGGAGAGTGAGAAGCTATCCTCATGCCTTGTCACCCGGACCATGTCTGGGTTCAAGCTGTCTGTGATGCTTAAGGGGTCCATCTCATTCTCAGAGAGACAGCGGCAGTTTGTGGGCACTTCCCAGCCTAGGCCAGCAGAACTGGAGCCCAGGTATGACCGGATAACTCCTGCTCCACTGCTCACTTCAGTCTCTGCACTGCTTTGGACAGTAGAAACAGATCTGATTCCTAATGATGGGAAGGTGGCATTTTTGGAGGGAGTCTGTCCCTCTTCCTTACCCTGTTTCCTTGTCCCATGCCCTATCACTCCAGAGCTGCACCCTGCAGCACACCACGCATGCTGGACAAGTTTCTCCAGCACGTTTGTTTCTAAACCTGCGTAAATATGTGGCCTTATGAGCTGTCTCCAACATACATGCTCTGAGAACTGCATGCAAACAAGGCCTTGGCCACCCAGTCATTTACCCTCAAGGGCACCCTGGTGGGGGCTACTGGGAGGCTGCAGAAACCTCTGCATTGCTCACCCTACTCACCAGCCGGCAGGAATGGCAACGTCCATCGCTCTTCCAAGGCTGGAAGCCATTGGACTTGCATATGTAATGTACTCTTGGCTTCCCTCAATGCAATGCAGCAATTGAAAATGAACATGAGGGCCAAAGCATACAACTGGCATGAGCCGGTGCACAGCAATTGAAAATGAACATGAGGGCCAAAACATACAACTGGCATGAGCCGGTGTGTCTCTGGGCATCCAGCTAGTTAAGTAAAGCAGAGTAAGTGACCCACATCATCTGTCAGTCTAAATGTGCATGGCTCTCATGAAGTTTTCCATAAGGACATTCACAGATGAAGAAAAAAGTCTCAGCAGCACTTAAGTGGCAGGGCTATATTACACCTTCCCACCATTTTTTCTATTTTCCCCCTTTGTGTATTTTCCCTGGGGAAAAATATATTTTTAAGAGAAAGCAGCAGGAAATTTCCAGCTGACTCAGCTCTAGAGAAATTCCCCCAAGATCTCATTTCTTTTTGTTCTGCTCTGCAGCCCAAAGTGTACAGACCGTGTGTTTGCTCAGTGCCTGTGTCCCTGAAAGTTCACTGTTATGAGTGTGAATCTGTCTAATAATTCATCTCCAATTGCAACGACTATTTGGCTGTTCAGATCAGATTTTTATTTTCTAAAGCTACTCTGCATATTTGCTGCGGTGATCCCTCCTTCTCATACTGATCAGAAAAGCTTACCGTTGACTAGATCAGCTTGTGTATGCTTTTGCTGAGATTTGTTGATATTTCAAGGGCAGAATATTTCAAGGGCAGAATTTTCTCATCTTTTTGGATGGTGCTGAGATGAAAACAAAAAACATTACATCTGATGAGAGTTAATTATATTTCAAGTTTGTTGCAATTGAGTTGGCTTGGCCTATAAATACTAAGTAGAACGTGCTCAGTGTTTGAAGACTGAGGCTATGCTTCTGTGGAAGTTGGTTTTGTAAATTAATGGCTCCGTGGAGGGATAGCGAGTAAGCTTTTGACAGCCAGAAACCCTCTGCTATGCATGGGATAAAAACCTGGGTAGAATTGAGACCAAATGCAACTTAGGTTTAGATCCATTCAAGGGCGTAGTACTGGGACGTGTGGTCTTACACACAGAGCAAGGGAAGGTAAGAAGTCACTGTCTCTCCTTATTCAACATTATCTTACACAACTGAGAATTTTAAGCTTAGGCTCCCTTCTGAATAAACCCTGAAATCATTTAGATTTTGCTTTTATCTGTATCGCATATCAATTTATCATCATCTCTCAAGCATGAATGTGCTGTTACAGGAAGGGTAGTTTTACCACCTGCATGTTCCAGATGGGGAACTCGAGACACAGAAGGAAGCCTGAATGGAGTTAAGACTTGCTGAGTTTAGTCCATTGTCTGCTGAAGAAGATCAAAGGTTTAGATGTCCTCTAAGCCTTCAGCAGCACAGACGGGAGGCAGGTGAGTCAGGCAGCAAGCTTTTTCAGTAGCAAGAGAGCTCTGTGGTGGAAACAACATTAGTTCAGTGATGTCCAGAGGCTGGAGAGAAGAAGTGGTCACCAAAACAGCCAAGAAAAAGGTAAGACATCATTCTGTGGGTGCTAGGTTAAAAAAGAAAAAAAAGGCAAAACCCCGGATGTCTTGTATATTATTCTTCAATACAGGAAGCATTGTGTTAACTAACTTTGAAACTAACTCAATAAACCTAAGAACTCATGTACTTTCTGACCATGCTGCTCATCAGTAGACTGATAAAATCTCACCTTGGCACATTCGTTGCCACAGTCGTGGGTTAGGGTCATTGATACAGGATCTCTTCCGTCCTCAGGCTGCTCATTAGTGCCATGATTTTCATGGTGAAACAGTGGTGACACATAAATGCACAGCCAGGGTTGGGCAGGCCAAACCAGTGCTCACCTCCTCCTTGACCTTAGGCACCTCTGTTGATTTAATATTTAAATGTGGTGTGTTCATTGGATGGTCTATCTGCAGATCAAGTCTGCCTCCAGAGAGGACGATGACAAGATGCCCATGGGTTTTTAGTGCCCAAGACCTGTATGAACTCAGCGAAGAAGAAATAGCAATTGCAATGGCTGAGAAAATTTGTATATGAATGTCTTTATGAAGCACTGGTACTCATAAAGACCAATAAAGCCCTTCCCCAACCCCGTTTATTTTCCTGAATGCCCACGTTTTGCGTTTTGAGTCATGCCTGCCACAGTGGTACCTGCTATATTTCCTGCAGGACATAATTACATCTTTGCTGCAAAGATGGGTTGAAACAGCAGTTGGACTCCAAAGACAACTGGTCCTTGAGGTGCTATAAGTTGCTGAGGTCATGGGGAAATGAAGCTACTGAACATGTGGTATTATCTTGTGAAAACAGATACCCTGTTACATGAAGAACCCCACTGGTACTAGGAAAACAAGAGACCAGGGATGTCTGTTGTCTTGCATGAATTTAAGGATCTAAAATTACAAGAGCACTCCTATCAGTATGAAAGCTGCATGAAAATGTGTTTCAGGATCAGGTTATAGATGTATATTGTGACCTATTCTTTAATTTTTAATTATTCTTCTCCCTATGGAGGTATTAGGTTTTTAGAGACTTTACAAAGCAGGCAACCTTTGCAAGTATAATGTCATTCAATGAGATTTGCCAAGTTACAAAGAATATTGAAAATTCATGCAAATACAAACCAAGAAGATTCTTCATACAAGTTGACTTATGATTGCTGTGTATTTGCATATAGGTATAATGTATTTTTCTCCTTCTGACTAGATGCTTCATCTTCTCCCATAATCCAACTTCCAAAACTTGTGGATGCCAGAGTTTTCATTTGGCACTAAAATCTTACACAGGTGGGAAAACACAGGCCTAATGGGTGCCCTAATCTTCTGAAGGATGGGGAGGGAAAAGAGTATTTAGAAGAGGTCAGTTCCACTTCCTTCATCATTTAATCTCATAAGGTAGGGTATCTCTTCTGACCAGACTGCAAGAACAGGCACAGCAGATGGGACTTAATTCCCAGCTCAGCCCCAAAGAGGTTCTTTTGTTAGTCATCTGTAGATGATCTGATTTTCCCTGGGTTTCACGCACAGATGGGCATCTAGTGGTATTTTGTAAGTCCTTGTACTTTTTTGAGTGCAACAGTAGATTAGGTGCTTTTGGTGAGATCCACAAAGTTCTGGGCAGTTGTTTTGTTTCTGAAAAAAATTGTTTTGGGTGTGAGGCTGGGCTCCAGGGAAGGGGATGAGTCATAAATTTTGGATGCTCACGTTCATTGGGGTATCTAAATGTAGACAGATCTCCTCGTCACTTGTAGGTGTCCGAAGAGCATATAAAGTCTGTCCCAGCTTCTTTCCATGAGGTGAACTATTCCAGAGAACTCATTCATGTTAAAAATAACTGTGCAGAAAATGGAAAGGCTGAGAGAAGCCACTGCTTAAGCTGACACTGTCAGTAAAAGAAGTGAAAGAACAGTCCCAGATGGTGATCTTCACTTAGGTATGAGTTTTGGAGAGTCACAGATCACAACTGATATTTCTTAGGAATAATCTGTTTTGTAGTTAACAGAATCAAGCGGTTATTAGTAACAGCTGATCGTTAATTCACACGACGTACTCACCTGGGTAGTTGACGGACACCCTCACTCACAGTGACATGGTGGCAGCAGCAGCGATTGGGAGATGAAGGCCAGCTGGGTACTCAGAAGTGCAGGTTGACCTGACACACGGGGCTGCTTGGTGGGTGTCTGGAAAACCCTCCGAGAATACTCTGGTTTATTGGGGTGTGTATATTCCTGCGTATAGCAGCCATCATGCTCCTAGATGAGGTCTGAACCATGCAACCCCCCCGTTGCTGCTAGTGGGTGCTAGTGCAGTTTCAGCAGACTCCTGTTCACTGAGTTTGTCCGTTCTGGACTACACAGCGCTGCCCATGTCTAGAACAAGTAAATCCCTGGGAGACTTTCAGGTACTAGCTTCTCAGCACATCCCTTCCCTCTCTTCTTCTTGTTTTCTGCTGACAGCGTCACCTGACCAGAGTTTCGTGAGTTTTCATTAAGACTGGATGTTTTAAAGAGCAAGCAAGAGAGAAACATCAGCAAAATTACCTTGAATCGCCCAGCCAGGACCAGTCTGTGTTGGAGGGCTGGAAATGTCCTTTTCTTCTGCCTGCTGGGCTTAGACATTATGTATTGGACTGGAGCATTTGGATTTTTTGACTAATAAGTAGAAATGGTATTGCCTTTAAAATAATGAGTTCTTTAAAAAAAAAAAGAAATCAGTTTCACGAATTTTTAGCCCGCAACTAGAATTCTAACGATTCTTGGTCTTAAGTTTCACTGCTGACCTTAAATGAACTTGAAATCTACCCGCAGCTCTGGCACTAATGTGTCACTGATGGGGAGCAGTAACCAACAAAAGAGATAACCTGAATGCAGTCAGGACCATGTTTCCTCAGCTAAAAATATGATTGACACTTTTTATTATTAGTTGGAAAACTCAACATCTGAAAAATGTGTGATAGGTAAACAGCATTTTTTTTACTGCACTCCCAAGCTGAAAAAGCAGCTTGCTGGGCAATTTTTGCCAGAAAACAACATAAACTTACTATTACACTTGCAAACCAAGTGAGAAATAGAAAAAGTGTACTGTTGTAGGAAAACCACATGTAGACTAAGCATCACTTGAACTCTGATGAAAAATGGCACTTTATATTTCAACAGATCTTTATTTTGCTAGATTTTTATGCCTGTCATCTTCAATTTCTTCTTTTTCAAAACATCTTACTGATGTCTTTAGAGCCTTTTTTCAAGCTTCTGAAATCCCATCAGCATCTCTCATAGTCTACAGGACTTGGCTGATGGTATTGCTATAATGTTGTCTTACATTCTATTACCAGTCTTTATGTTTGGAAAAAGTTGAGGTCAAAATTTATGGTATTGTCCCTTGATGCTCTCAGATGACAAATTTGAAATAAGATTTTTAGGGGGTCTTCTCAATTATTTTTTCTTATTCATTATGACTATAATACCAGAGTAAAAAAAAACAGCCAAGAAAACATGCCTGGATTGGGTGTGGGAAGGCAGATTTGCTTGTGTTAGAGGTGTTATGCAAATGTGAACCATTTTGGAGTAAAGTCTTTAAGTTATGGGATTTTTAAGTCAAAGAGGGGGAATCCCATGGGTAATCTTTGCTGAGTAGGGAGAAGTATCTCTCATATGTAAGAAGTACAGCTTACTGCTAAATTCAGATGCAATGATTGGTATGGGGATGTGCACTGGGTTCCCTTCCCCAACAAAGGGAATTTGGATTAAAGAAAACACTCTTGAGAAGAAAAATTGTTGGGCCAGAGTCCTTCACAGGATGACCACTGCTCTGCGGTGGCTACCTGGGACTGTACCATGGGATAGGCCAGAGACTGGGTCTGTAGCATTTGTTTTGACTATGCACAGACAAAAAAAATATCCCTTGATTTAGCTATCTGTGATTAATGCTTAGTGCTAGTGGCCATTGTAAATGATTGAAGTGGTAGAGATGAGTATTTCAAATATAGGTTGCTATCATCTATTGCAAAGCTCCTTTACTGGTTTTGGAAGAAACCTTTTAGCTGATGAATGCTTTAGGCTGGTAGTGCAAATAGTGCATGTTAGATAGCAGGATTAGTAAGAGGCCAGAGTCTCAGCTGGGGAGAGACAGAGGCAAAACAATGAGATTTGGCTGTTATAAGTATCTCCAAGTGGGTCAGATTGTGGTATCTGTAGCATGATACATATTGCCTGTTAGATGAGGGTTGTGGGAAGGTCTGTTGGATTCCTGGATGGCAAAAAAAAAAGGGAAAGTGAAGGTTCGTAGCTCTGGAACCATTTTGGAGCTGTTTACTACACAGCGAGGCGTTCATGTGTGGTGTCCTCTGAAGGTTTTGAAGGCATGGAGTTAACAGCGTATTGTAGATGAAGAGTGTCAGTCCTCTCATCACACCAAGCTTCAGTGAGCCTTTTCCTATGGGTTATACTTCAAACGGACCCATTTCTGGGCAGCTTCATTCTCCACTGCCGTCCCTTCCTCTTTTGACCATGCTGGTTCCTACCAAATTAATTTCCACTCCTGTCTTACAGATTTTGTTTTACTGCTAATCTCCCCTTAATCTGGCTGCTATTTTCTGTCTCATAATTTATGTGTGCTTTACAGTCTCCCTGGGCCATTACCATGGGTGGTTGGTTTCCATCAGTCCCTCCGTTTCATCACCTTAAAACTGATTTTCCTACAACTCAAAACATATCCAAACATTTTAATCTAAGCTCTCTTCTCTTCTTTCATTTCTAATTCTGCAGCACTTATTGTTTTCTGGTATAAACCAAAATTCTTTGAAAATATACAATTAAAATGACTCTTGCATGGGCATTAATTAGTAGAAAAAAACCTATCAATAGGTGTTGGAGAAGGAGAAATATTTTGGGATGCTTGTTATTTCTCAGATATACTTACTTCCAGATCACTTTCAAATACAAATTACCATTTGGGCGGTCAAAGTCTCTAGTCCCTGCTCTATAACACATTTGTCATTTATCTCCTGCTTTCAATGTTGCATGGGCATTGATCTGTGTAAGTGTATGATACGGTCTCTTACTAATGGCTCACAAATCTCTCTCTGTGTCAAGTGAGTGCTCATATCACATAATAAACTTTATATTCCACCGTGGAAGCTTCTCAAAGGTCTGGGCAAAGCTGGTCACACTGTCTGGAACAAACATTTTATTTTTTCCATTAGATGCTGGGTTTATCTAAGCCAATCTTATCTGGACCAAAAGACAGATATTTTTTAAGGTGTTTTTATACTAAAAAAAAAAAGAACCACCAGCTAATACGGGTTTGCTGTGTCAGTCTGAAATGATCTGTTCTGAATCCTGAATGTCAAAATACGTGACATTTTTGAACTGACATTTTGCAGGCACTATTTCTTCATGAAAAGGTCAAGTACATTCAACTTGCCATCACTTTTTGGCATGCACCCAAAACTCTAAAATTGCCAACTGGGCAGAAAGTCTTTATTTTTGTTGTTGTTACTGTTGTTGTTGTTATTGCTATTATTGTTGTTATTATTATCATCATCATTATCATCACCATCCTCCTCCTCCTCCTCTTTAATTCTGGCTGTGTAATTTAGTTCTGACACATGTCCCAGGACTGACCAGCAGGGTCAGCAGCCAGTAAAGATACAAAGCTGTAAGTGACTGGGAAAGTGTGGATTTAGCATAACTCTCATTGCAGCCTTGATGCTGTCATCGAATCAGCTTTGCATGACCACACCAACCCATCAACTTTTTGTACTGCTTTTTCCCTTTTACTGTCATCCCCAGTGATCAGGACATCTTTAGGGCAGCAAGTTGTTTCATATAACAGTGACCCACAGTGCTGTAGCCTGTAAACCTCTGGAAATAGCAGGAACTGCGAAGAAGTATGTGTTAGTCAAGAAGGTAGGTCTCTTGATACAGTTAGAAAGAGCAGAGGTGCTTGGCACATTGTCTTGGCCAAATTCCAGCATGACTGTAATTTAATGTGTTAATGTAGTGCCTGTAAAGCGTTACTTGTGTGAAATGGAGGCTGAATTATTTTCAAAGAACTTGCAGCCTTCCAGCTCAAGAGTGCTAGGATAGGGTGAAATCAGGCAAAATGTGATGGCCATTTTTCTCTTCTCCTTTCCTCCAGTTTCCATAACATTGGTTGGTGTCTGGATTCATAACATATCTATGGGACTCGATGCTGTGCAGTTATTCACCCCTACATTCCAGGTGGCAAATGGTGCTGTCACGGTGGTCGGGTCACTGCCTGTGAGGACAGCACACATCGCTTGCAAGTGCTGTGAACTGTTATGTCCAGCAGCATCGGAGAGCAATAAGAGACTAGCAGACCCTTTGCATAGAGAAGCCCATGAGACAGGCACAAGCATCCCAGCTGCTGTTCAGAGGGAGCCTGGGTGCAGTAAATTAATAAGGGAGGCTCTGTAGCCTCTCTTATTCCTACCCGGAGGGGGTTTTTGGTTGCCATGCCTGCCCACCCTGGTTAATTAGCTAGCTCCAGCCTGAGATGTAAGCAAAATACAGAGGAATACTTCTTCCTCTTTGAAAGAAACTGGAGAAGAAGAGTAGCCAATGCGTTTTTATTTATTTTTAATGCTACAGTTAGCAATGCTTTACTTTATTTTTCTGGAAGCAAAAGGAAATACTGTCCTGAGAGGCTAATGCTCCCTGTGAGCAGTTCTAGCTCTTGATCTCACTTTGGACAATATCCTCAGGCTCTGCGACTGTTGGCTTCACAGCCCTCTTCCTCCCTCTTTGTGCATGGCCGAGCCCTTCCTCAGCCACTGACTTCTATTTGTCTCACCTCCATGTTTTCTCTTTACACCTTTTCTACCCCTGCTCAAACAAAGGCATTTATTATGGCCTTTGCAATGAAACATCACTCTCCTGTAGTTTTTTTTTGTTCCCTGCCAGCACTTCTTGCACCTCTGGCTAAAAAATAGCAATAAAGGTGCTGTGGTTTAAGTGATTTCTTTCGTAGTGTCCTAGGACAACAGAGATTGTGTGGATAGTGGGATAGTCCGAGGTAGCGTTATCGCTTCCTCCCACCATGGGCACACATCATATGGAGGTGAATTCCCCAATCATACGCCAAATGGGCAGCAAGTGTCACCGAGGGCAAATGTAAATCTTTGGCTATGTTTCTATGGGAAGCTTGGAAAGACTTACCTCTAGCTGCTATCGTGAGAGTTAATTCCTAAACAACCTGTACCTCCAGTGACTCTGCTCCAGCCAAGGTGGCAAACCCTCCATGAGATACCACTGGTCTGTGTGTACGCTCCCCTTTCCTCCCAAAAGCTTTCCAGCCAGGCTGGGTGATCCAGCGGGACACTAGCTTCATCGCATTGAATCTCAAGACAGCTACATAGAAATTTATTGTATGCATTCCCTGCCCTGGGCTGTGATGGGTACATACTGCCTGGGGACCTATGTGAGGGACCTTGAAGAGCTGCCCTGTAAAAGTTCACCCCGGATCGTGCCTTGGCTGCTCGGGTCCCTCTCAGGCACGCACTGTGGTGCCTCGATTCCTGCTTACGGGAAGGCAGTTGCTATATTTAGGGCAGAAATTTGTAGTCACTGGGGATTTATCTCCATGAACAAAGGCTCTATTAACAACAGGCTTCTTCCATAGGACTATGAATTACTGCTTGCCTGCTCCCTAGTGTTTTACTTCAGGTTCTTTAATGCATCAAAATTGGTATTAGCCCTATCTGACATTATCTTTAGAGACTCTTTAGCTTCCATCTGTGACTCTGATGGTTAATGAAGTGAAGCAGACACTCAATAATGTGAGACCTTCCCCCTCCCACACCTCTCCATCAACTCTGTTTAGGGTCTATGGCCTCACTTATGTACCTACTATAGTCAACAAGATTACCACCCCCTTCCCACCCCAAATCCAGCCAGCTGAATACGGCACTATCCACTTGCCTCACTTCCATACACTGCACCCATTCCCTGAATCCAGTTCCACCGTGGACTAAGCTCAGGCAAACCCCTAAGCTAATTTAGTTGGAAATGCTCCTTCTGCCAATTACCTTGGAGTTGGGGATCTGCAGGGCTTTTCCCTGTTTAGCAGACACAGCCTCAGAATAGTGTTTTCCTTCTCATTTGGTTCATCTAAAATAGGGCAATGTGGTGTCTATTGAAAAAAGAGGCTCTGGATACACTGCCTGTGAGATTATATTGTAAGCTGATAAGCATACTTACCTACAGCAAATGCCACCCCTATTAAAGAAGGATTACATACAGATGAGGAGTTAAAAGCTTAGAAAATACTTGTCTAATATTTTACTGGAGGTGTATTGCCATTACTCAGCAACTGACTCCCAGCAAATCACATCCAGGCAGGCAGAATATGGCCAATAAATACACCACCAGAGACGGAAAAAGGGTGCTTGGTGACTCCTGCATCCTGCAAAGCCTGACCAAACCCCTTATGGCGCACAGGCAATGACAGCTGCGTAAGACAAGCATTTGCCCTCACACCCTTTAGATTGGTTCTGTGAGTCATCGAGCTGACAGTGTTCGAAACACCTTCTGTTATAAAAGAGAGAAAGAAATGGGGGTTTGACACCCTTAGTACTTAAACATGGTGATGACTGTGACAATTTAACCCTGTGCTTTGACTTTGAAGATAACGAACAGCCCCTTGACCAGCTGTTACTGCAGATGGCACAGTAGCAACACCCTTTCTTGGGAAAAAGGGAAAAGGCAGCAAGAAGACCTTAAAGAAAATGTTTCCTTGGAGTCTGACATGATTTTTATTCAGACCAACCTGCCGGGACAGGTAGATCAGGCAGAGGTCCGACAGGGTTTGGTGGTGCCACTGGTGAGTTTCTGCTGCCGACTGGGACTTCATGTGAGCTGATGTTAGAGGTAGGTTTAACTCCAGGTTCCCAGCATCTTTGTACTTTTCTTACATGTTTAAAGCCCATCTCAGAGTTTTGCAGCTTAAAGACATCTGCAAATTGCAATTTATAGCAGGTGCCCTATTGCATTTCTAGACTCTACTGCAAGGCAAAGTCTTTGGCAGTGTCAGGGAGTCACTGCGTGGAAGGGAAGCCATAAGAGGCTTAGGTGAAAGCTCTTTATCCATAGATACCAGAGCAAGCCCTCATATTCAGGCTAGTTGTTTAGCCTGAGACATTAGTTAATCACTTGGTGTAGTGTAGGGGCCAGCTGTGCATTGCTTTTCTACTGATGTTGTAACAGCCCTGTTACCATTACACTAATAATATATTAGACCTAATTAATTTTCCCTGGTTGCCACCACCTGCTTCTGCTTAGATCAAGGGCTAATGAGCAGTTGACAGTGGTTAATGAGCTTCTGCAGCAAGCATTTCAATTTCTTTGCTGACTAAAATTAGTTCTCTCTTCTGGGCACCATGCTCTGCCTCCCTGGGGTATTTGCACCGTTAGCTCTCCAGTGTGTCAGGGAAGAACCACCTCCAACAGCAAGAGACTGCAGCGGTGAGCAGGGAAACTCTGCTTTTGTCCACAGCTTTCCAAACTGGTCTACAGACCAGTCCAGCTGCGGCTATTTTACTGGTGACGTGTTAGTCAACCAACCCAAGCAGCCCCTGCTCTGCAGACGTGGTGTCACCTTCCTTGCAGCAATGGGCTTTGTAATGGTGCTGTTGGTGAGTCCTGTTCTGGGAGGGCTATTATGGTAACTATTCCTGCATTGTCCAAGGTTTTTGATAATAAAGATTGCTGTATGGATTGGTGGTGGGGAAGAGGATCTGATATTTGGGAACTGATGCTCCATTTTCTTGCTGTCTCATAGGTGACATAGGGACCCAGGTGTCATTGCATTGCTATGTGCCAGCTGTAAAGTGCTACAATTATAGTGAAATTAATAACTTGCTAATGCCAGATAGGCACCTAAATTCCTTTGAAAATCTGTGTGAAATGACTTTTCCAAGATGGATTAGGCACTTGGTGGTATCTGCACATAGAAGTACTGCCCACCTACCTTGCAACTTTGGTCCCAAATAATTTTTCAAACTGAGACATAGTGTCTTTCAAGCCACAGGGGTGTGACTGGACAACTGAGTCCAGATATTTGGCTGGTTGTGTGACGGGACCTTTAAAAGGCAGTGGGACAAATGAGAGAAGGTGACGATTCAGGACACACTCCATGCCTGGCCAAGGCAATGGGCTGGCAAGGTTTGCCACCACTGCCTGAATTGATAGTCACAGCATGTCTAGGTTCCTGTAATGTTAAGTGTTTCCTGCTTCCCAGGTGTTTTATAAAGATTGTTTTACAAGTTTTTTTTTTTTTGTTTTTGAAGAATATAGCCTGGGGAATTAGCTCAGGTTTGCCTAGAGACAGGATGAAGAAAGTACTTTAATAGGAGATGCTGCTCTGTAATGAAGAGCCCACCCACAGACTGCTTTGTACAGCATTGCTCTGGAAAGCAACTTCATGTTGTTGCTAAGATTGTTGGAGCAGTAACTTACTGCTGTGAAAAATCTCCCAGTAAACAGGCTGCCATGTCAAAAATAACTTGCTAACTTCCCCCCCCCCCAGTTGTGCTCATTTGCATATCAATGTGAACTGTTGTTTAGATTCTCTCCTTCTTCTGAATCCATCGGAGAAGTCTAAAGCATCATAATGAATGTTTAGGTGATTAAGCATCCTTGTGATTATGCATGTAAAACTCCATGGACAGAGTTTTTTTCCCTATAGTGTCAGTTGTGACTCCCAGAGCCATACGGAGGCTCCGTGGTCCTCTGCAGACTGAATCTAGCATCGTGGGTGTGTCGTAAGCAGTGTCCCTGTCATGTTTGTGCCTCTCCCTGGAGCCCACAAGCCATCTGCAAAGACATTCCTGGGATGGCCAAAACCCAAGGTTCTTGGGCTATTGGGACCCCATAGCACAACTGAGTTTATGCTCCACTAAGCTGCTCACAAGCATGTAATTATTACAGTCGTTATCCCACTGGCTGCATTGTGATGCCAGAAACATGATTAAAAAATTCTGATAATTATTCACCAAGATGCTGATGATACCCAATACACAGCAGAATTGTGGTAAGGAGAAAGTGGCAGTACTTCACCAGAGTGAATCTTCTTGGTGGCAACTTCCATGTCAATGTGAAGTCAAAAAAAAAAAAAGAAAGAAAAAAATTTTTGTATACTCAGTCATTTTTGAAACTGCCATCCCACTTCCAGACTTGTGTCTGTCTTGTGTGATAGGTGTGATAGTGTCTCAAGCCATATTAAGAGCATATTCATTCTCTTTTACTATTCTGCTTTAAGGAAAAAAGACAAATTATGCCTTGTGAAGAAGCCATTTGCTATAAAGTGTAAAAATGCTTTAATATTAATATTTTATAATAAAATTCATGACATATTTATAAACACTCTATCAAGCATTTACAACTGAACCACAGCTGAGAGCTTGGACTGGAATAAATAAGCAAGGACACAGCTAGTATGAAATATACATCTTAATTTTTATAATTGTGTGTGCTTTATTCTTTACACAAATGGAATGGATGCGCAGAGTATTTACACATAACAGGAGTGTAAGCTGGACAGGGTATTTTGTAAACTCCAGTTCAGATTCTGAGTACCCCACACTACAGCTGGACTGAGAAACATCCTGCTAAAGAGACGCGTGCCGGCCAGCGTGCCGGATGGAGCAGCCCGCTGAATACAAGCTGCTGCACTCGGAAATTTGGACTGGCTGATTCAAATTTAGGAACACAAATCCAGAAATTAAAAGGTTGCTATCCCACTAAGAGCCAACAGTGTTGCCTTTTTTTTTTTTTTTTTTTTTTTTTTTTTCAAAAGGTACTGGAAGGTAAAGTTGCTTTACGCCCGCCCCCCAAGATCTTGCCCAGGATGCTGGCTACCACCCATCCCCAGAAATGCTGTTTTACACCAGGGCGAGTTGCCTGTGCTGTAGGTCAGGGCCAGATGGTGTAAGCTGCTAACGCGGTGTAAGGGATGATGGATCGCGTCTCACACTCCTCACCTTAAAGACAGAGTCTCAAAAGGGCCAACAGGGTAGTGGTTCCTATTGCTTTTGGTGAGATGTCAGTGGGGCTGAAGCCTTCTGAAAATCTGGCCACAGCTTTTGGCCCGTGGGGTGTCTTTTTTGTTCAGCAATTTCACAGCACCTACCTCAAAAGGATCTTGGTCCATGACTTGGCCCTCTGGGTGCTACAGTAATATAAGCAGTAAATAATGATGGAAAGTGCTGAGTTGCTGTTTAATCATGTGGCCTTGGTGTTTTACAGTAATGCTAAAAAATCGGTGTAACAGGAAGGATGGATGTGTAACTTCAGGTGGTGTAAATGGGATGGACTCCACTGAAATCAATGGAGTGACCGTGATTTACACCAGCTGAGGATCTAGGCTAGCTTTATGCTGAATAGATTTTACATGATATTTGCTGTTAGCTTTGATGCTGATCTGTGCCCTAGAATGGGAACCTTTTTTTTTAACATAATGATGACCTCATTCTTACTTCTAAACTAATTGACAAGATGTCTGATTTTTAATGGACTAGGAAAGCACATTTATTCCACCAAGGTATGGGCTTGAGCACATGAATGCAGTTGCACAGTGAACCGCATGCATAACATGGCAGACAAAATGTTCAAGAGAAAAAATGTTGAGATTAAAAGCTGTGAAGGATAAAACCCCCACTTTCTGTGAACACAGCAGATATTATGGCTTTAAATCTGCAGCTGAAAAAGAAGATTGAGACTTTTTTCATTAACACCGTTTTTCCTACAAATATCCTTATGTGGTGTCACTCACTGAATCCTCTGGTCAGGGATACAATTTGCCGAACAAAACAATAAAATAGAAGAAAACTAAAACAAAAATACAATTTGACTGAGCGCTGATGAGCAAGTAACAGTGAAGGTGTAACACCAACAATTTCTCCATAGAAAACTAATGTAAATAGGTAGGTGGATGTTGTATAAGTAGGACACTGTCGCTGGCTCGTAGTGGTTATTAGCTCAGGTTCCACACTGCTCTCCAGGATGAGGATTTGAGATTTCAGTGCAACGGAGAGATTTCTTATCCTTGACTTTCACAGGGTGGTTCCTAGGACCCTATCCACACCGGAGCATCAAACCATGCTAGCTACAAGCACAATTACATCACAGAATATTTATCTAGAAACAGCCTTTTACTACCAAAGAAATTACAAAGCACTAGCATGGACAGGGTACCTCTGTAGGAAGGGGGAATTAAGCAAGAAAGAGGCTCTTCCACTGGTTGATGTCAGACCGTAAGACCAGCAAAGAGTGCTGTTTCGCTGAGCCCTGTTAGCAAGCTCTCAATGAGTCAGTGCGTGGAAGATGTTTTGTGGCAAGGAGAAATAAATAGGCTGTAATATTGCACATCTGCACAAAGCTAGCAAGATGTCGTTGCGATCATTCATGGGTGGACAAAAAGCTGTGATAATTTTGGTTCTGCTTAGACCCTACGGTGCTACACACTGTGCCAGAACATGAGAAATAGCACCAGGGGTGTGATCTGGCACTTTTCCTAAAGGGTCCAGCGTTTGCATTTGTCTCATGTTTAGACACTCGCAAGTCTTTTACATGGACAGAAAAGGAATCTGATTATGCTAAGCTGTGTTAGCACCAATATGGTCTCGGGCGCCAATTGCTGTGGGTTGTGAGTTTGGACATTTTTTTTTTTTTTGCACCAGATGTAATTTTGCATGAATGTTATGTTTCTCTTCCTCCTCCCACTACCACCCAGTATGATCTGAACACCTGCAATGCAAAAATGAGCTGCAGCTCTGAGGATGCTGAAACATGAAACGCAAAACGTCAACGCACAAAAGAAATGGGAGTACAAGCCCTAAGGGAAATAAGACCTCTCACTGCTTCTCTTAGTGATTTGTTTTTAAATATATGTTTTATTTAAAAAAAAAAAAAAAAAGGAAAAAAAAGAAGTGCAATGGCAACTCTAAACTGGAAGCACAAACAACAGACAGAGAAAAATAAATAATGTTACTACAGTAACCAAAGACTGATGGAAAATTTGATTGTACTCAGCCATAGTGTTACTGTTCACCGTAAAGCACAGCACATGACAAAGCAGAACAGTTACTAGTAGGATTGTACCGTAAAAGGCTGCATGCTGAACTAAGAAACAAAAAAGCTGATGCGATTGATTGCTTAAAAACAGAGCTGAAAATTAGAATGAAGTTCCTGCTTTAGGATACTTGGTTTTTCAGGTGTCATGGGCTATTTCCCAACCTGGGGCAATAGTACTTTGCCAGCATGGAAAAATCCATGACTTCCAAAGATCTGGGGTCACTCTGTGGATTTCTGCAGAATTATCCAAAAATCGAAGCTTTCATTCATTTATATTTTGTAAAAAAAAAAAGTTTCTAGCCCTTCTAGTTACAAAGCTCTTTTGGAGACTTAACTGAAACCCTTGTTTATAAATCTGCGCTGGCCAGGCAAGAAAAATAGTAGTAAAAGAAGTGTGAACTTCTCAAAGTTACCATAGCAGGGCAGTAAGTGAGAGGCCACCTCAGGGCCACTAAAATGCCCATGTTTTTAACCCTGTCACTGCTGGTGGCTATATTGCAAACATCCAGCTAGTCACGCTGTCCGCGGAGGTTGGCTGGATATACCTGTCACCTTGACAGGGTGTAGAAATGTAAGCTTCAAATAGACAAGTAACTGAGGAGTCTATTTAGCATTTGCCCTTAAAACGTCCTTAAACATTAGGGTTGCCGTAGCCACCAGCTAATAAGCATTGGACTCCTGCGGTGCAGCAGGCAGGAGAGTGAGGGTTTTCTGTAAAACTTGGTCCAGCAGCAGCAAAGGCAATTCAGTTTACCATCATAATATCTCTTGCGGTTGTCCCCTTGTGTGTCAGAGTGAAGGATGGCATCAGTATACAAAGGAAGGGCAATGCGAAATGAGAAAAAAAACCACCTCCCTCTCCCCTTCCATGCACCCCAAACTGCAATTCCACAGACTTTCCCCAAATCCCTCACAAATGTCCACTGCCTCAGTTTTTGCTTTTAAGACCCTTGTTGACTGTGAAATGAATGAAGATACAAGTTAATTGGTGACCTGCCGGCCTACAAAGAGAGGAAAGATCAAATGCTTTTGGTATTTCCTTTAAAGAAACAGGAAGAATCCTAAAACATTTGGAGGCGAAGTGTGACTCCCTCCAAGAGAGAAATTATTAACTGGATTCAAGCACTGACATTTTGCTTCTGAAAAAATCATCTGTTTCAATTTGAAAATGCATTATCCTTTCATGTTCAGAAAAGGTCCTACAGGGCAGTCAGTTCAAGAGATCTTTCCACAGGAGTTCATCATGATTAAATAGAGGCAAGGGAGAGGATTAAATTGAGAGAAAAACAAGCTGACAACTACAATTTAAGGAATTATCTTGCTTGTCATTAATAATAGAGAATCTGTTATGGAAAAGGGATAACGCAACTTGATGGTCCTCTTTACATTTTACAGTCATACAAGGGTGTAAATATTTAATCTTTCAATTAATTAATCTTTACAAAATATCTCACAAAAACATTTTTACCTATAGAAATTAGTTTCTATACATCAATATATTTTTATTTTTATAAATTATTCCATCTTTAAGTGCCTTCTATCAATATAAATGATAAAATAGACAATCAAAAATTTTAAAGCTTTTCCCAGTTGTATCCCTCCTTGTCAACATAGGTGCTGTGAATCCTCATACGTATGTGTCTGCATGGGAAAGTGTTTGTGTGCACGTGTGTGTGATGTGAAATGCTTCCATCCTCTCCCACCCCCAAACTCCATTAAAATAAACTATATTGTTATTAGTTCCTCTTGCAATAGAGTTTCCAAAGGGGAAAAAAAGAAATGCTTGACTTGGTTTCAGAAATCAAAAGATGTGCATAGTTACCAAAGTCGAGGTGTACCAACTACAAATGTGCAATGACAAGCTTAGAATAGGACCCACCTCCCAGTCAAGTCAAAGAGCGTCCTACCAGTGACTTCAGTAGGAAGTGGACCAAGTGCTCTGAGCTTGATTTTGCAAGGTGCATGTGGCCCTGATCTAGCGAAATGCTTAAGCCTGTGCTTAGCTTTGAGCACATGAATAGTCCTACCAGAATTGATGGGACTGAACGGCATAGGGAAGGATCACAAGTGACTCCAAGTCAATGCGCTACTCATGTAGGAATTGGGGTCAAGTGCTGAGCGCCTTGCAGGATCAAGCCCTATATGAGGTTCAAGAGCTGGGAACTTCTCTTTAAAGCAATCAACACACTGAGCTCAGCCATTGAAATCGATCAAAATGTCCACATGGGCACAGGAGTTGGCTAGCTCCCCTTGACAGAGGGTCTCCATGTCAAAAGTTTATACCTACAACTGGTGCTCTGAGCACACAACAGATTTGCTTTATGTGGTAGAAGTCATTTTGTTCCTACCCTTAGACCCATCAGTGTCCTTCATGGCTTCAAACACTTTGTGTTGTACATTCATCAAAATTCACATTGACTGCAAAGAACATAAATGCAACAAAAACAGGAAAGCCTCCAAATAGTATATTATAGTTTTCTTCTAAATATTCTCCCGTCGTAATCAGAGGTGCAGTGGCTAATTTATAATTTTTCCTTTGAAGGAATCCAGATGAAAGGCCCAGATTGTTCTTCAATTACAAGTTTGCATTGATTATATATATCTTCTAAGCTATCTCCTTGGACAATAGCTGCAGTAAGAAAACATACCAATATTTCTTTTAATGGGTAAATTCTACAGCATTCAGTTTCAGCAAATCTTCAGTGTACTCATAGATAGTGATGAAATGAGAAAGAATACTACAACACTGTGATGTTGTTGATCATGGAAAAGTTAGACACTTGGCATATGGCAACTAAGTTCAAATTAATGGGACCTTCCCATGACAGAGACCTATCCCACTGCTTGTCGTGAGATGACTGTGCTAGGTTAGTTTAGCGAACTAACAGCTCTATCCCATGGGAGGGCAGCATGAGAGGTTCCCACTGTTCCAAGTCAAGTTTTACATTTCATTTGATTTAGAAGCTGCTTCAGCAGTGACTAGCAGCAGATTTACAGCCTATTCTTTTCCGGACCTAGTTATAATAAACTCACTCTTGGCTGCAAAAGTTAACTAGATCAGGCCCAAATTAGCAGAAGATAAAACAACTGTAACAGAAAGCACGGTGTCTATACTCTTAAATTCCTTGTCCCCCTCAGCAGAAATCTGGAACTGCAGTTCAGATTATGTGCACTGTCAGCATGTGGAGGGACGACTGGGGACTTCTGAGTGTTACCCACAAATACCAGTCCTGAGTAGGGAACTGCCTAAACCCACCCAAAGGAAATGCTGGGGCCCAGAACAAGTTTTAAATCTCACTCTTTTCCAGGTCAGGAAGAAGATGCCTTTCTCTTTCCCTCTCATGATCTGTAGCTTGAGCTCTTGCCTTGAGCTAGTGAGGAATTCTTTGGTCTATATAAATGCAATGATGCAACATTTTTACTGACTTCATTAAAAGCAGTTTTGGGTCAGGGAGGGAATCACATTCATGCAAAACTATTCCTTCAGGGCATCAAAATTCTGAGGAGTTGAATGCCTCAACTGCCCTTGAATTTCAGGGAAGCAACAGGCTCGAGCTAGAAGTCCTTACTGCAGGCACACTATACTGATATGCACTCTAGGCCAGAGACAGAGCTGAACCAGTTATTTTGCAGTAAAAGCTTTGGGAAAAAAATTATTTTTGATAAAAACATACCTGTAAAATATTCTCCAAATTCTTGTTCTAATTTAATTGCTCGATCATAGGTTTTCTTCGCTTGCTCCTCTGTAAGACGTTTATTCATTTCCCTAAAAACACAGATGAAGTCATCAAGAAGTTTAGTTTCTTACTAGAACAGCTTTCTAACAGATATGTTCAACTGAATCACAAATTGACTGAGATTGGTACAGGAATCAAGCAGTGAAATTCTTCCATCAGTTCATCAGCAGTCTCAGTATTTTAATTTTAATTTCATTCTTATGTAGTATAAACCTAAATTTCCAGACCATTTCCCATTTCTCCACTAAATGCTTATTTTGGATTCAACACTCTATGTTCCTAAACAAAATATGAGGCCCACATATCGTAACTGCTAATGGAGATGGACTTGTAGCATCAAGAACCCATGGGTAAATCTGGGAACCAGGAGACCTCAAGGTCCAAGCCCTCCTGCCTCCAGAGCTGAAGCTCCTTCAGAAATCTCCCTCCCCCAGGCCCACAGCTGGCTGTCTCAGCTGAATGAGATTCAGCTCAAACTGCTTAAAAGGAAGCTGGGTTTTGACTGAGGTTGGGGCTACCATGATTACAGGTAGGGTTCAGCACAGTGAGACTGCTGACCCTGTAGGAGGAATTCCAGAGTCCCTGAAAAGCCTGTAGGGAAGCCCCAGAAGGACTCCAGCACATCTTCAGGGAGACTTCTTGGTTCAGGTGCAGGTATGAGTTCCAGGTAATGATGAGAATTCAAATTGAGTCTTTCCAGCAGGCAGAGTTAGGATGAGTTACTTATTTGTGTTCTCTGTTCCAGTCCTTCCTGATTAACCATAGAGATTCCCAGTCAAGTGTGTCTTGTAGATTCTAAATGTACAGGGTACCAACAGATGTAAAAACATAGACAGTGTCTGTGTCAGTTCTGTTATTGCCAGTGTTGTTTGGTGGAGCATTTCTGTTTTGACAGAGATGTTATTTAATAACTTTAAGAAATGAGTTGTCTTGCCTGTACATGCTCAGCTTTTAATACCACTGTATACTTTCAAAGAATAAAGCTCATACTTATTCAGTGCCTTACACATATATGCCTGCAGGTATCCAAATTAATTAGCAATAACAAATAGAGTTTGCTTGTTCTAGCATTTTTCACAGCATGGATTCATTTTTCTTAAAACACTATGGAAATTTTCTGAGGTAACTAGGAAGGCAAGAGAAGGGAACATCTTGTGTTCTACATAAATCTGATTTAATGCCTTGCACTGACTCATATGATTATGTGGTAATGGACTGTATACAGTATGACATGGGTGATACATGTAGGAAATTATATGCATGATGGTGCATCAAAAAATGATCTATGAAGTGTACAACAGTATGAACTTCCTACAGCTAACTCCTACCTGGCTTCTGAAAAACACCCTGTAAGGTGTCCAGGATGCAAAAACATATTTCTAGAAATGACTTAAAGCTGTCTATCTATATAACATAACTATATGTGCCTATCTATATAACTAACTATAGCTGGGAACACTGCTTAGAAAAATCTTAGTACCAATGCAATGCAGAAAGCAAGTTTATAAAACTAAGGATAAGAAAGATTTCTTTGAAAATTTATGACAGTTATTTGTGGATTATATAAATAGGCTTAGTATATGCCAATTCATGTCGTGCTGCTAAATTTGTAATACTACTAATTCTATTTATTGGAAGGATTGCTATCTAATTGAGTTCAAGTGAGCTTCTCATCAGCTATGCCTATTTGAGCATATCTTTAGGTGCCTGAACCAAAACTCTGCCTTAAAGTGGGACATAGCATTGCGAATTCTTATGCAAACTTAACATTTTATCTCATCTTAAGGACATTCAACCAATATCCTAGTGCTAACAGCATCCTCCTTTCAGATCTATTTTTGATAAATTTCTGAGAAGTCTTCCTCAAGATCTTTGAATATCAGAGGAGAAAATACAAATAAAAATATAAACAAGCACTTAAAGTAGTAAGTACTTTGAAATAAGTAGAAATTTGCATTACATTTTCAGATTATAGATTTGTCTGGGGTGTAAAACTGTGCTAATTGTATTCATGCCTCTGCCCATCCTGTGCCTTCAGGAGAGAGGATGGAGAAGGAGGAGGACCATGATGTCTATTTTTCATGAGGAATTAAAAGTGCTGTCAAACAATGGTCCCTCTTAATTTTTTCTCTCCTAGCCAGGGACCTGCACAGCTGGTGAATTCAACATGCCTACAGAGAGCTGTCTCTTGAGGCACATTTTCCAGGGTTTTCCTCCTCTCCTGATGAAGAGCTCACCCAGGCAGCATCTTCATTACTTCCAACTCTCATCCCCATGGTCCACCACTGTCCTCCTTCTAGAGAGAGAGGCCGATTGAGAGGTACCAACAGGGACCCCACTGGGATTAAACCTGTGAGGTGGAGTCATGTAGAGATGAGAAAGAAAGAAAGGAAGGAAGGAGGAGCAGTTTGTTTACAGCAATTCGATTGCCAGGACTGAATTTAATTGAAGAAAGCAGGATCAGGAGGCGTCCAACTCAGGCCGTGTCTTCTGCTTACTTTTACATCCAATAGACCCTTATGGTCTTGCACTGCTGTGGTCTTCAGTGTTAGCAGGGTATTTCCAGAGAACGAGCAATACCCAAGTTTCAAGTGCAGAAGCAAGCTTAATTTATGCTCCCGTCACTCTTCTTACCTTCACTGTGGAGTGTGTGCAAAGGAGCATATGCATAAATGAGAATTAGACCCTTCAAAGTTAAGGGCTAATTTTGCTACAATTTAAATCTTTTGACTTTTTTTTTCTCTACGTCTTCTGATTAGGGTTTTTTTTGTCTTTTATAGTTTTACTTTGCTATTACACTAACTTTCATCTCATTTGTAAGAACAGGAGTAATAAGTATGGCAGAAACTTTTGCAAGCCTATTTTATACTGATATAATTCCTATAATTTTTGTGTTGTAGTTACATACACAAAAAAGACTGAGTGAACACAGTTACACTGTCATAGAACTGTCCTCTTTCTGTTCCACAGGGCACTGGTTTACCATGTTGACCTTCTCCATACTGAAATAATAGTATCTATTGGAAAGGGGTTATATCCCTTCACCTATGCACACCCTAAGCACACTACCGCTTACACCACAGTATGTATTTGTTTAGCCAGACCCCGAGTGATTTAGTTTCATTACTAAATAAAAGAAATAATTTTCACAAGCAAGGGGCTCAGAATGATGTCATTACTCTCAAGACAATTCTTTAAAGAGAATGATACTGTTTAACAGAAATGAGAACTCTTTTAATATAGAAACTAATTTTGGGTGCTGTTTGATAAGATAAATACACATTAGATAGATTAATTAGATAAAAAGATTACTCGTGGAGAACAGGCTGCAGGGGATAAACTAATTTAGAATGCCTGAATTCATTACATTTTTCTCTTTTTTTTTGAGTTGTATTATGTTTATATAATTTATTTATATAAGCCATATTACTGCAAAAAATCCCAAACTAATACTGATGTATAAGGACTTTTGCTGTCCCACAAAAGTTTGGATTTCTAATTAAGGGTGTCTTCCACAGGGTATTTGCAGAACAAGGAATTCAGAGTCATATAATGGATTTCACTTTGTTTGTCCCTACCACACTGTCAAACTGAGGCAAGTTTAGATTTGGAGAGTGAAGAATAGCTTACTTTTGATTTATATCAGTAAGGAAAATTCTGCTAACCCTGTGTAACTTGTTTTGTCCTAGGTGAGATATTACCATTGCTTTGGTTTAATAACAGGATGATTGTCATATTATTTTGCATCTTCACCACACTTTTCAATCAATCTGTTCAAGGATTTGCTGTTCTTAAATCAAATCAATGAAGTCTTCATGTTATTATTGGTTGTTTAATGTATTTTTAGGGTAAGGGCAACTTTTATTTAGTCTTTTTTTTATCACTCCAGGTGCAATGTCAGCATTAAACAAACAATGGAAATAGTTTATGGATGGGAAAACTGTAGGTTAAGATCTATCTTAAAACAATAAATGCAGAAGGTAGGCCATCAGACTACCCTTCCCCTTCTATGCAGCAAGATAATCAGAATATAACTGAATTGTAGGGCTGGAAGAAATGTCAAGAAGTCATCCAACCCAAGATGGCTTTGATCAGGATGGGGCTGTGCAAGTACCACATACTGTGCATCATTCCCTGTAATGTGGCTGAACATGCAACAACCTTATCACCAAAAGGTAGGGCCAGGGAGGATGCACATTCATGGGATGGGTCACGTTAGCATTCTCCAGCTCTGTCACCCAACGGTTGTGGGCACACTGTTACCGTAACCACATACGCATCTGTCACAGGACGGGGGGTTTGCCTACATTTTAGTTGTGTAACAGATACCTATGGCATCACCTGGCATTTGCAGAGCCTTTCATGAGGGAAGGGCATAGAGTTCAAAACTTCATCCCTATCACAGCAAATTAAGCTGATAACTCTTGCATTACAGTAAGTGTACGTGAAAAACAATTGATCACAATGTATTTTATCCTGAACTTTAACCAGTATGAAGATCACTTCCATATTTCCTCCTCAGCCTTTTCTCCTTGACACTAGGTAACCCCTATTCCTCTTCCACTTCCAGGGTGGAACCCAGAACCAGGCCAGTGCTCCAGCTGAGGCCTCATCCATACCCAGTAAACCAAAATAACTGTTTATTGTGTCCTTACACAACACTGATGTTAATACAGCCCACAGTGGCAGTTTCCTATTTTGTAACCCCATTATCCATCCATTCATACTTCTGTTTGATCCATCCTAACTGCCAGATGCTTTTCTGCAGTGCTATAGCTTAATTATTCCCTGCTTGTGCATTTCATTTTCTCTCCTTTGTCTGTGCTGAATTTCATCTTACTGATCTTACACTGAGTTTTAATCTTATCCTCCAAAGTACTTGCCACCTCGCTCAGCCTTGAGTTGTTCACAAACTTTACAAACATATTGCCCAATGCATCATGCAAGTAATTCATGCAAATAACAAGTAATCCCAAATAGGGACACAGCTCAGGAAATATACTTGCAGGATTTCTGTTACCATCCCAGTTTAACAGTGCCATTCTCAATATGTATGGTTATGCACATGCTCTCTAGTGATTCCCTCTGGACCATATTTCCCTAAGCTGCTACTGAGAATGTCCCATGGAGCCAGAATAAAAATCAAGATGCAATACAATTGTTGATATCCATCTCATGAAAGAAGGACGCAAGATTGATTTGATTTGGTCCTGATGCACATACATTGCCTGCCTCTTAGAACTTTTTTATCCTCTCAGTTATTACGTTTGAGTTGCTTAACTATTCCCTGGATCCCAGTTTTTCTAAGTATTGAAATTAGGCTGCTTGTGACAGCATGAAGTTGGTGTCTTCTTCTTCCTTCTTTAAGTGTTATGTTTGCCTGTCTCCAGAACCATGGGTCCTTGCCTATCCTCTTACAGATCTTCAAGTAAATGAAAAGCTGATGAAGAGGCGTACACTGCAAATCTGACACAGGTTTACCCTCTGGTTCACCCCCTGTGACCAGACTCTACACCCCAAGAGCACCCAAGGCTGGATGGGACAAGCCACGCCGTCCACATGAGTCCTTGGTGAACTTGCTGCACAGGTTGGAGCAAGTACCCCAAGCACTGGCAGGGACTCCTTCATGGTTCAGAACGTAAGCCCACATGTCGTAGTGTGAAAGGTTTTGGCTTGTTCCTTGAGATGCCGGGAAACAGTGGATGGCAGGCAGGGAGAGCAAGTCTCCGCTGTTCCTGCTTCCTCTCGGTATTACTGATTTTAGAGGACAGGCAAAATGTAGACTCAGGATCTGTGTTGTGCCACTTGAGACTGTCCTCTGAAAATAAAATGCTTGAAGGAGTTTATACTTACATCAGTGGCTCCCATGATTTAGGCTTAATGAAGATAGCGATGGGATAGAGTTGTGCAACTTGTAGTCGTTTGATAGCATTTCCTGACACATCGAGTATACAGTGCTTGCCCTGTTGGAAACAGATGAGAATGTGTTTATTTTTGCAGAGTTTGCTGCAGATCAGCCAAAAGATGGGAAGCAATTCTGCGACGCAGTGCCCTGGAACTGGGCCATTACTGGCACACCAGGGAAGGGGGACCCCAGGGCATGCGCTCCACTCCTCTGTGCTCTTTCCTTTGCTTTGGTTCTAATACAAAATATACACTGGAGATATGGGAACAAACTTGGTTTTTATTTTTACTGGCATGAACTTTGTGGGAGAGAATTTTCTTCAGAGATGAGGAAAATCTGTTCATAAAAGTAATAGGATGTCTACATTCTTACTGGTTAATTCAGTTCTTGTTTGTGTCAAGGACTCTGTGCCACCTGAGACAAGTCATTTAATCTTTCTGTGCTTCGTTCTTTCTCCTCTGTGAAAGTAAGATAAGTTTATTTACGTGTCTTACAGAGGGAAGAGGGAAGACTGTTTTGGGTCATACCTGAGGTGCTGTGTTAGATCCCTGAAATCCATGGCACTACCTCCAGGTACGGAAAGTGCCAAGGACGTTGTCATTCAAAATCAGAGACTCCACTTCTGGAGTCATTATAAAGCCTGTAAATATTAGGATGCCATTTTGCAGATAGTTTTTATTTTTGGCAGAAGAATCATGTCTAAGCTACAATGTGGAAACAAAACAGATCATGTTGCATGAGCAATAAAACTAGAGTCAACCTACCCTTTCTGCCACAAATCTCACAGACTGGACACTAGTTCCATATAAATTATCATTGTACTGCCCAGCTTCTATAAATTTGTGCTCTTGGATATCTTTTTCCATTTGTTCTCTTGAAATGACAAAATGATAATCTCTCCCATCCACTTCATAGTCACGCTTTGGCCGTGTGGTATCTGCATGAAACAAAAGACAGAAGATCAAGAAATCTGTAAAAAACATTTCATGGAAAAAAATGCAGCAATTAAGGTTTGCTCAATGGGGAATGCTGGATCTGCTTTAAGTGGAGGTGCTCCACATCTGGGAGCAGGTCTTTGGCTACTACATATTGTTTTCAATGGAGTCATGACAGTAAAGCTGTCTTTTTGTAGTAATACCTTCTGTTTACCTCCGATCAATGCTTAAAGGCTAAAATAAAATTAGGGTTTACCAGAATTCCACTTTTTTTCAGAAGGATCACACACAAACCTCAAATACAAAATGTATTCCAGATTGTAAATCTAATCCTATTACAGTGATCAAATGAATTGCAACCTCATCAATTCAATTTAGCCTTAATTATAAGTCTGTTTCTGATCTCATCTCTAGCAGTTTTAAGCTGGTGTATTTGCAGAAACAACGGTTTAAAATTAAGACAGACGGCAATCAGGGCCTGAAATAAACACTCAGCGAGCTCTAATGATCCAAGATATAAACGCTCTGCTTAATTCAGGGTCCAATATTGCTTACAGATTAGACGGTTTAGATCTCACACAAAGCACTGATTACTCTGTATTTTTATTGGTGGATGCTGTGTAATTGAGTTGAAACATTTTACATTTTACCAATTTTTCAAACTTTTATCTTATTTAAGAAATGACAGATTAATTGATTAGTAACTGAGTTAGCGGCTAGGAGGCTCCTTGTTTAAAAAAATGCTATAACTTTTGAGACAATTCTTTTGAGAAATTCTTTCCAGCCTTCACAATCTCTTTTTACTTGTTTCTTTCCCATTTTTTGTCTGATGGAAAAATGGCTTTTGAGAAACTCAACTAGATACAGTTCACAGATGCTGCTTTCGCAGCTATTTACTTAATGTGTAGCACCAAGGGATATAGCTCACTCAGCTGCAGACCTAGAAGTAAAATCATACTTACGTGGTACACACGACCCAAACTTATCAGGGAATTCAGATATCAAATCATCGTTGATCCGATCTTTCATAGGACCCAGAATAATAACCGGCCTGGTGTAATTAACTGAACAACAAAAAGAAAGGCATAGTTTATGATCTTACTGGCAATAACAGTAAATATTCCCAAAGATGCACTAACCAGAGTTGTTGCCTTTATGTATGAAGTGAAAACTTAGGTGTACGTTTTATTGATGAATAATTTATTTATTACCATGGATAAGGAAAATGGAATGAGCATCACTCCTTTTGCAGAGCTCTGCGATGGTGCATACACATGTAGTCAAATGACTATGTGGAAGTATATATATTTGCTATTGCTCAACAAGGTCACTTCCAAATGCTTACAGATAGACTCTCAAGAGGCATGGAAAAGATATTGTAAGTTTTGTTTTTTTTTTTTCTCCGCAGTTATATGAGTGCATCCTCCATTAAATCAGGTAGGTGCGCTGCCCTCCCATAGGTTCATCTACCCTGGCTAGCGCCACAAATTGCATGAGAAGGAAAATAATAAAGGCTTCCCATGTAACAATATTGCAGTAAATCTAGAAAATCTGCATCCATATTTTGTAGACTGATTAACGTATTTATTAGTAAAGCCCATGAGAGCATACTGGGGAGAGTCCTGGAAGGTTAGGAAGTAGGGGCTAGTGAAGGAGACCCTTACATTACTTCTTTTGTATGTGGTATAGAACAAGTGGCCAAGAAAAAAGGAGCCACAGAGTATCTGGGGCTGGCACAGCAAGACTTACTGCTCTGCTGGCCCCCAAATTGTGAAATGAAAAATATAAGGAACAGTGACAGAAAAGCAGATGAAACTTACTTTCCTGTCTTGTGACAGGTTCATAAGAAAGGATGCAATCTTCTTGGCCTCCTGATGAGAGAAGAAAGAGAAGAGATTGAAGCTGACAAGCAACATGTGAAGTACTAAAGCTTGATAAAATGCTTCACATAGAGACAGACCGGGTTCAACACTGCTCTCCGGTAATGCTCTCACCTGAACCATTCCAAAGTCCCTTATAACTTCAAGGTGTGGAGACCACGTTTTTCCTTCCCCTCCCTCCCGTGCCACATGTTTCAATTCTCTTTGCTGAGATCGGGCTTCTTTAGTGATGGGCAATAAGGCTTCATTTATTGATTTGATGGCAAGGCTGGTTACAAGGATAGTGCAGAAATTTAAGATGCAATTCTTTTGCTTGTTTGATAGTTAAGGCCCTAACATGTTGCTGCAGAGCAAATCCACAGGCTACCTAAACTGAACAATTTTTATCCTCAGAATATGTACATTTTGGTTGATCATCCTTCTGTGCATAACCTCCATAGTCTCGTTTATTCACGGCCTGACATCTAGCTATGAGCTATTTTCTGACCCTTATCTTTTCCCTGAACACAAATCTTGCAGCATCATATTTTATACATTTATCCTCCCTCCATTCCTGTTAGGACAGTGCTGTGTCTGCATGGTGACATTTAGGGAACTAAAGCAGAGAAATTTGCCATGACAAACAACGGACACTATATGGACCATGACTTGGGTGCAGGCGTACAACCCCAATACATCACGGTCCTCTCCTTTATGGGAGTGCGAGAGGAGAGGGAGGAGGATTCTTCAACCTAATGCATGAATAATTTCTGCACATTTCTCTTTCTGGGTCACTGTCACATATTTGGTACTACATCAGGGCTCTGGCAGGTTCTAAATATGACTTAGGCTTAGCAAAGTTTCAAATTATGATTTTATTTTTACTCAGTTCTGGGCTTGTCTCTAAGAAGATCCACAGATGGGATTTTGCAACTAATTTAGATACTACAGAAGAAAGAGTGTCATAAGGCATGCCAGGACTTTATAAAATAGTCAGAGATGCCTTCATTTCATCTACTTGCATGCACATAAGTCTGTGTTACATTATTCTGGTGGGCTCCTGCCATCCCAAGTGTGCATATACAGGGGAAGAGTGCAACCTGACGCCTGATGGATGATATAGGTAGGATTTAGAGGGGGCTACATCTCACCCTGAAGTAGTCTAACCACTGAGTCACCCGTGAGGCTCCCTTAACTGTGTTAGCAAGATTTGTATTGGATGCAGTGCCTAGCTCCCAAGAAGGCACCAAACTTTTTGTGGTTTAGTCTTAAGCTGACTCCCACCCCATGAATCTAATATGTTGATAGGTATTTTTTGTGATATATTATTTAGGCAGCTGTGAGAAATGTATAAGAAAGCTTTTCAAGTAAAAATAATGTTGTAATTAAGGACAATGACAGAAAATGCAAATAAAAAATGTACTGATGTGTTAGGAGAGCAGGAGAACAGACAGGACCTACTCCAACCTAGCAATGGTGCTGAAGCAGCAAAGGAGAAAACATAATTTTTAATAAAAGGAAGTGATTAGACAGCTTTTGAGGACAAAGCAACATAACATATGAGGAGTGAGGATAATGGATTTTCTTCTCTGTTTGCAAATGTTTGATATTGTAATCACTTGCTTAACATTGGCTTTTTGCAAAGTTAAAAACCTAGAATTATTATTACAGTAGGTGTCATGAATCAGAGGTATTATTTTCCCTTAAGTTTCTCTGAAAATTTTAGGGGTGATATAAAATTCAGGATGCCCCATTCCCCTGGGGATGAAATGATTCAGTCTCCAGGCTGGATGAGGATGCTCCTGCACTACCTGCCCTCCGTTCCCCAGGAGCCAAGGCTATGTTTTCTAACAGCAGGAGAAAGTCAATCTTGGGGTGGGCAATGAAGCCGCCACGTACAAAGCAAGCGAAGGGAAGCCCGTTTGTACAAATACAATCTTAAACTTGAAAATACTTGTTTCAGTGACATACAGATCCGCAGAAGGGTATTAATTTCAGTTAATTTCATAAACCTGTATCATGGGTGCTTATGTCTAAGCTAGTCCCTAGGTACCATTAGAAGTCAACGGGTGCCTACAAATAGGCAAGTGCTTATTCTAAGACATGAGTCATCTGACCTATTTTAGATATCTGCTCTGGGATGACAGAAAAAGTCAGAAGGGTGGGTTTGTCTCCTTTGTCCCATAACGGCATTTAAACAGCAAGGTCAGATGCAGACTTCTGCATTTAAAGAGTAGAATCCCATGGGAGTGACAGTGACAAGAGCAACCGAAGGAAAACAGCCAATAACTCAGACACCATTGTTTAAAAATGTTTCTGTGGGCTAATATTTGATTTTGGAGCAGAATTATAACCAGCACAAATAAGCCAGCAGAGATTTTACCTTCTATTTAGCCCAGTCCCTGGCAGACATGTCCACGTGCTAAAGCTGTCGTTACATCCACGCTATCAGTAGGGTATGGGATCTGGAGACAAACGAGCCTGTCCTTTCACAGAAGTCTTGTGAAACTGTGACCAGACTGAAGGCAAAGAAAAAAAACTCTAGCCCACTCAAATTGTGCTGAAGCTTAAGCCATTGGAAAGGGCTGCAGCAAGTCAGGAGAAACTTTGAAGGTGAGTGTGATACACAGGGACTTAAAGATAGACATCTCCCCGAGGGAAGGCTCTGCAGCACCGAGTTTCAGGCTCAACATGGAGTGTGAGCGTGGGGGAAAGCTGCACCATTCCTACTACCTTACCTTTCTGGGAAAAGGGCTCAGGAAACTCAACTTTCTATGTGAATAAAATCCTTCCGAGTACTGTCCAGACAAAATCCTGTAAGTCCTCAGAGGGTAATATGCATGTTAACTGTACCAGATGGTATTCTTTAATGACCTCTACTCAGTCAGTATGGCACGGTTTTGAAGCAGTCCATAAAGTATTACGTATAATGAAGAGCTCTAGAGTCTATCAATAATCAGATTGCTATAACCTTGTGATGGCTTTGAGGGGTGAGACACAGTGTGAAATTCAGCACGACATGGGCTCTTATTTATCATTTGACTAAGCCTCATTTACCACCCACATTAACGGCTTAATTAGCACAGGTTAGCTATATCGATCTGGAAAATCTTTGTGAAATTTAGCAGACAAAACAAAAAGAGAAAAAAGAAGTCCTTTCTGTAGGATTTTGGCATGATTCCTTGTTCTTCAGTAAAAGAGAAGAAAAGAAAGAAAATACGGAAAGGGAAGAAAGAAAAAGGAAGCTTTCCTAAATATAATATACTTATGAGTAAAATTATTGGAGGGCTTTCACTTTCCCAGGATCACTATTGCTCTTCCCTTTGTTCTTGGTTTGCCTATTGGTGATTTCTCATGCTTGGGAAGAGAAGAATAACCTGGAATTTGTTATAACTCGTAGCCTCTATAAACTGGGCAGAGAGGTCCTGCGCAGTCAGATGAGTTTCCTAAGGACTACTAATTTCATCTTTTTAAAGGATTTTGCAGTGTTTCAGAGGGGTAGCCCTAAACCAGATTTAAGGTGTTGCCTCAGTTTTCCCTTTCTGATTAGATGGCAGAGAGTCTGTGAAAGGCTCAAAACCAGGTTCAGTGTAGATCTGGCAGGTATCGGGCATTTTTCATGTAACCCATAGAAAGGTCCCATTGTCTTGCCAGAGCATCCAGAGCTTCCACAGCGCTGGTGTAACTGCACCCAGTGTGTGAGTAATGGGGCCGGAGAGCTGCTGTGGTGCAGCCACCACCTAACCAAACACCCACCCTCCTCAAGCATCTTATGCAGTGGGAATCCATGGATTTTGGCATCCTATTATTATTGGCTGTGAATGAAAAAAGCTGTACAGGGATCTAAGATGGTGAATAACAAATAAGTAGTACTTATGAAGACAGCTAAAAGTTATTGATGATTTTAGAAAAATCAAAGAGAATTTTTGGGTTCATTAAAATTTCTGGACTAATGGTGGTGGTTAAATCAATACACATGTGAAATATATATAGTTGAGCAAAATTAATTTTATTTTTGAGCTCTTGCCTGAATTTTCTTGCTCAGCTGGATCTAAAATCAAAGAAGGCTTGTTTTTCTGTCACCATCCATTTAGGTTTTGGACTAATGTATGGATTACCTAAGTTGTACTTGCAAGATCTCAGAGAAATCAATTTCTTGTTTTGTTTCATCTGCACAGACTGCACTGGACTCCTAGCCTCTATTTGGCTCAAAATTCCTTTCCTGGACCTCTATTTATGTAAGTAAACATGCAATTTTTGGAAATACATTGATAGCTATGAAAGGTTGGAAATCCAATACATAAGATCATCAGTAGTCTGAGAATGAATTTACAACCCAAAAGTGGTCTATTGGCACCATATGTTTAAGATCAATATAGCTTCTGAGGGCATAAAATGAGACTTCAATACTTGTGCTATTTTGAGTGTGCCTGAATAATATAATAATCCTTGGGGAGTGTAAGAGCCAACGTAAGTGTCCTAATTAATCAGTGGCCTAACATAATCATCAGGACTCCTTTAACCTTGTTCTGAGTCTTCAAATCTCATTACCAGAGTGACTTGCTGACAGAGTGTAAAAATTTTTGTTTCTAACAATTTTCCTTATTTTTAACTTTTAGTCATGTATTGCCTCTCTAGGTAATTGGTGCAATCACAACCAGTTATGCAATTAGGCTAAATAGATGTGGTAATGTGTGTGTAATTTTGATGACAGCTGTAAAAACCTTTACTGAACTATTTGTAAGAGCGTGACAACACATATGCAGTAGCGAGACTTGAAATTCATGGCCATTTTGAAAATCATGTCTCGCAAAATAAAAACTGATGAGTCCATGCTAAAAAATATGTTCTTACAAGATTGCCTTGAAAAAGAAATCAGAACGTTTTAAGTTACAGAGCTCAAAATAAACTTTCAATCATGGTTTGATTAGCTGGTTCAGGGATAAGTCAAAGTTGGCTGTGTGTATCCTTATCGCAAAAAGAACAACTTTCTGTGAGACCAGGATGTTATGTATCACTCTGAAAACTTGGTTTTACTGCTGAGAACAGGTGTAAATCAACTAACATAGTTATAGCCTTCATAGTAGCATGGCCAGTGTGATGCAACAGCAGCTGTGTGGCAGCTCAGACCCTTCTAGATCAGGCCAGCATTTGTTCCTGGCTCAAAAATAAGTTTTAATTTTTCTATGAAGGGCCATATTCTGCTGTCAAACGTGTTTGTGGTTCCCCCTGAAGTTAATGGAGCTGAAGGTTATCTGTTGGGATAAAGAAAATCCCACTGTTGGCTCCAGCTCTTTTGCTAGTTACAAACCCAGTACTGAGAGCACTGGCAGAAGAAATCAGGTTTACTATTCTGCAACAGCCTTGTTGCTAAGAAGTGGTCAAAGATTTTTCTCTTGAGACCACATAGAAGGACTTTCAGTTCTATTATGATTTTGAAATAGAAAGTATCTGACACTTGTTGAGAAGTTGATTTTTTAACCTCCAAGCCCAAGAAATAATCAATACTCCAGCCAAATACTCAAATTTTTAAGCAATGTATTTTTCTAAATAAATATGAATGCATCAGAATATCTCCTAGAAAAAGCCCAGTGAATTTATAACCCTTCTATTAATCACTGTCCAGGGCACAGCCTGGACAGCTCTCAGAAGCCTTCATCACTTTGTTGTACCCGTGGTTTGGAATGGTTCTAGGAATGATCAAGTAGTACAGGTTTCGACACTAGCTACTTTTCACTAAATGCTCATTATGAGAAGCAAAAGTTAGAGAAACATGTTAAAACAATTGCCAGAGACCCACTAGAAAAAATGCAGAACACCTCCCTCTGGACTCCAACTGGCCTGTTTATATAGGGACAAATATGAATGTCTGCAGAACACATGGCACTTGCCAGTCATTTCTTACCCACACAATTTGCTTTGTGCTGGCCAAGGTGTGAGTTGCTGATTTCATAGAATTATAGAAGCATAGAATCATTTTGGTTGGAAAATACCTTTAAGATCATCGAGTTCAACCATTAACCTAGCACAGCCAAGCCCACCACTAAACCATGTCCCTAAGCACCACAGCTACATGGCTTTTAAATACCTCCAGGGATGGGGACTCCCCCACTTACCTACAACCCTTTTGGTCAAGAAATTCTTCCTCACATCCAATCTAAACCTCCCCTGGCACAACTTGAGGCCATTTCTTCTTGTCCTATCACTTATTCCTTGGGAGAAGAGATCGACCCCCCCTCACTACACCCTCCTGTCAGGCAGTTGTAGAGAGCGATCAGGTCTTCCCTCAGCCTCCTCTTCTCCAGGCTAAACACCCCCAGCTCCCTCAGCCGCTCCCCATCAGACTTGTGCTCCACACCCTTCACCAGCTTTGTTGCCCTTCTCTGGACTCACTCCAGCACCTCAAGATCTTTCTGGTAGTGAGGGGCCCAAAACTGAACACAGGATTCGAGGTGTGGCCTCACCAGGGTCAAGTACAGGGGGACGATCACTGCCCTGGTCCTGCTGGCCACACTATTTCTGATACAAGCCAGAATGCCGTTGGCCTTCTGGGCCACCTGGGCACACTGCTGGCTCATGTTCAGCTGACTGTTGACCAACACCCCCAGGTCCTTTTCCACCAGGCAGCTTTCCAGCCACTCTTCCCCAACTTCCCACAATTCAGAAAGCAGTGGAGCAGGCAACCCCTTCCTTCCTTCTCATTTGCTGGGGAAACAGAGGAGAAAAGGGATGCTAGGACAGAGTCACAACCCCACGCAAACCCTTGAGCTCTCCAACAGTTTTCTATTTGCTCCTCATGAATTTTTCAGCTTCACTTTTTTTCTCCTTTTAGTATGTCCCATTTCAGCAGTGCACAGACTGAGGGCTAGATTAGTTTGCAAGTCAACACACATGGTGTCCTGGTAAAATAACTTGTACACCTCACCTTGAACACACAAATTCTCCTTAAAGTGGCACTATATCACGCTGAAGAACATCTTTGCAACAGGGCTGGCTCCAAATGGAGTTAAAACAAACTTGGTTCTGTGACAGTGACTGATGTTGGGCTCCATTCCCAGCTACCCAGATGCAAACAAGAAAATCAGAAATAACTGCGTGCTGTCTTATTCTACCAGGAATGAGCATTACCCTGACCACCTATTAATTTTTTTCCTTTCATTAGTAATAAATAAATTAGAAGGCAGTGAGGAATATGTCTTTCGGAAATGTTCACAGACTAGGTCTGATAATTACTCTTCCCACGCGAGGGCTATTGATAGGCTTCTACTGTGCAGTGTCCTCTCTCAACAGTCCCACAAGGTCAGAACTGCAGTGAAATAGGACAACTTCTTCATGACAGGCCTCATCTCTCTTATCTCCATGCCCTCACAATTTGTTGACTGTTCTTTCTGACCACCTACCTCTCACTCTCCTCTGTCTGATTCTTCTCTGTTCCTGAGTCATAATTTTTCTAGGGGAGATTTCCTGCAAGGATCTGTGTGATGGGAATTATTGTAGACATAGGGTAGCCTGGAGATCCAGAGAGTAACCAGCTGGACTCAGGAGGGCTTTAAGTCCCCACAGGAGATATGCTGATATGCCATGGCCGTGTAGTAATTGAACACACAGTCAGGTTAGAGTTGATATGCCATCATGGGCATCTGAAACAGTCATTTCCAGCTGGTAACCGAAGTTGCTCAATGCCCAATGTCATGCCTTCAAATGTCTTGTCAGCACACACCGATGAATCCTTAGCAAATGGAATTAGGCCCTTTGGGCACCACGTCCTGGATTTTAAAGCCATTTTCATTTGGCTTAACCTGAGATTGGCTTTCTCTGCTGCTAAATGGCATAACTCTCCCCTGGGCAGAGAAGGAAGCCCTGCCTGCATCTTCTCCACCAGCCAGCAGTTGTTGGACGTACCAGTAAGGTGTGGGGAGCTCCAGCCAACAGGATGTACGCTGGATGCTGCTGGGGTGAGACGGGAGCTTGCCCAGATAGAAACCATTCTAGAAGGAGAGTGCCTGTTGTGGGCAGTTGTTACCCCAACACTACTTTTCCTTCCAAGTATCTATGCCCCAATTAACTTCCCCAAACCATTTCTTTCCCCCTTCTTGCACCTCAAAACGTATACTTTCTTTCAAGCTATTGCACAGCCAACGAGGAACTGGCTACATGGGCAGTGTTACAATGAAATTTGGGAACTAGCTTTTGTGGACCTACTCCAAATGTTTGGCTGCAACTAGGCACCCCTGTTAAGTCTCTTGTTTGGGACAGTTCATCAGGCATGGGATGTGCTCAGTCACCAGCCTAGATTCTCCACTGAGCTTTTAGCCTGAGCTCACCCTGAAATAAACACACCTGGAGGAGATTGGACTCATGCAAACTTTTGACAATTTAATCTATTGACTCATTCCTCATTGTAAAAGTCAGTCTGGGGAAAGAGCATCTTGTATTTCACACATAAAATCCTTCTCTCCTCCTCAAAAGAGGACACATTAAAAATAAAGTGGTTCAGAATTGGATCTTGGCAGTTCAAGAGCGCCTACTGTTTTCTTGTGACTCTGGCAATTGCTTTCCAAGGAAACCTTTGCAATACAAGAGAATAGAAACTAATTTACCATTTCTGAATTGCATAAGATTAGCTGTTTTATAGAAACAAACCAGTGTTTATTAACAGAGCTCAACTGCTATGCGCTATATCAAGACTAGTAAATATGAGGTATGATACCAATGATTACCTGAATGTATGTGGGCGCTTAGCACAAGTGCTGAGTGACTGGTGGCAAACTTGATTTGCTAAGCAAATGGCTTGAAAAAAATTAAACAACTGGGTGATTTAGTAAGCACATCTATGATTTTAATTATCTTTTATTACATTTCCAGTCATTTATTTAATGCCTTATTTTTTTGCTTCAACACTTCCAGAAAAATTGTTATGTTAGTTAAATTTTTGGGTATTACTAATAATTACCCAGAATGTACAATCTGCCTCTTGGCTATATGATCACACAAAGTCTGTAATTCCAACTAAATCAGGTTGCAGGTTTGGGACTTCCACTTATAGGGAATCAGTGACATTCAGTGGCAGTGCCTAAGGGGTGAAGGTCTAGCGTACCTTTTTTTGAAGACTTCAGTATGATTTAGGAAATCTGTACTGCCAAAATTAAGGGCTCAACAAAATTTTTGGGACTATTTCTTAGCCCTTCACATAGGCATGCAAAAATGCAAGTAAAAATTGTGACCTTGTAAAGAGGATGCGCTCTGCAGATTTGACTACAGCTATGGAGTAATTTTACTCTTGAAAGATCATCAAGAAACTGCCCCCTCCCAGCTGAAATAAACTTCTTGTCACTAAACGAAATAATCCTGACTTTCACAGGCTACCCAAAACTAGGTTTGGTTTTATGTCCCAGAGTACATCTCAAATAACAACCTTCCTCCCTTCTCTTGTAAAGATTGCCAGTTTCCTTTTATAGCTTTGTATTCAAGATGTGGTCATAAATTTGAATTCCAAGCCATTTGCTCCAACCGTCTTTTTAACATTAACAAAAGAGTAGCAAGGAGAGAAACAAAATAAAAGAAACAAACAGAACAAGCAACGCAAAGTAAAAGGACTCTAATGAAAGCAGTAACTTACTGTAGCTACTTTCACTATCGCTGGCATTAGAAGAAACATGTTCTGCAAGAACAGTACAGCAAATTAAAGAACATAACCAAGCACCACAGAGCTGCAGAAACTTAAAAGAACTGCCACAGTCATGCAAAGGTAGTTGTGCAGAGAGGAAATAAAAACTGCGCAGTGACATCACCTGAAAACTCTCAGATAATTTACACAGGTAAAATGAAAGCTTTCTCTCTTGTGGCATTTCAGAAAGAGACTGTATGTGTTAGCTGGTGGTATGTGTCATGGCAAAGCCATGTCTCTTCTTGATGAGACAGTTAATGACATCTCAGATAACTTAATTTCAAAGTATATTATGGTCCACTTGCATCTCACTGGACATCTTGAGTAATTTCATGAAACTTGAATGTCTGCTCATATAATTCTGCACTATCAGTAATGTGCATCATTAATGCATTGGAACTATTCCTGCTAAACTTCTAACCTGTGTCCATCTTTAATCAGTGTGCACTATCCCAAAGGGTTAACAAATTAACATGAAAATGGTTTTGCTCTCAAATATCGTAACTCTGTCTATTTTACCCCATTGAAAAAAAAGAAGACAACGTTGATGACAAAACTAAGAAAAAAAAGGAAGACATCTTCTTTCAGACATTGTCTAGGCTCAGGATTTCAGCTAGAGTGTGAAAACCTTTACCAGAGCAGTCTGGATGGGTGAACAGGGATGTAAGAACTATCATGATGGGTCAGACTTGTGGTTTGGCAAGTCTGGTGTCCTGTTTCAATTATCATATTATTTAAAGGAAGGTGGAATCTATATCACGTGAAATTGCTGTTCCCAAACTGTAGTCAGTAGACTGTTTATGGTCAGTTAGACCATGCGATATGGTCTCCAGGAGGTCTGCAGAACCACATTAAACAGTGGTTTTAATAGTATCTCTGGTAGAAATGCTGATTACTTTGCACCTGAAAGATCATTTGACACTTGAAACTTTTTCAAACAGCTGGTCCAGGACATAGTATAATGGCTATACATTGGGGAGCTACCCTGGGTTAATGACAAAGATACAGTGGTTACATGGACAATGGGTACAAATAAGTCACCTCCTGACAAACACCAGGAGGCAAAATTGGTCCAATATTTGTCATTAAACCAGGGAGCAGATTAGGCTGTGGGTGACCGACAACACTCACCTGCAACTGCCTCTAAACATTCCCAGTGAAAGAAGGAACTCTTAAAAGCCAAGAAGCCCCTGGGATGAACCCAGAGTAGACCGTGCATGGATGTCATGAAGGCTGACTATGGGAACAGTGCCAAGACCACCTCTTCCCTGCAAGATGCTGCGTTTCCCCCACGTGCCAATCTAATGGCTTACGGTTCATAGAGTGGGACTGATGGGGTTCCTGGAGCAGCAGAAATGAGAGGGGATGATATCTGATAGAAACAGTAATGGAAAACTTTGATCTTGGGCTTAGTAAGAAGCTTAAAAAAATTAAACTTGCATTTTGAAGAAAACAATATATTGACTTTCAGACATTTCATAGCAAGTTAACAAGGGATGTCTCAAACTAATATGCTATACAGGACCCTGAAGAACTTTATTAAACAGAAACAAATATCCTTCATAGTAACAACTGTCATTAAAAAGCATATCAGAGTTGAATATTAGTAAACTTTGGATAGATGGGAATGTCTAGAGGTGTGTCAGTAATTAAAAGCTAGGTGCAATTTTAATAGACAAACTAGAGCCTATAAAATACCTCTGTGCTACTTTTCCCTTAGCAATTTGCAGAATTCAGTTATCTCCTTTCAAATGGTTGGATGTTATGGAGATTTGTCTTTGCATTGATATTGTACTGATATTCAGCAGGGCTATCATCTCAGAAGTATTCTACTTCCCTTTAGTGGGGAATGATCTGCATTTGTTGCTAATGAGCTGCTATGACACTTTATAAAGTAGCAGAATGATTAAAATTCAGGTGGCAGTGACATTTACTGTCTATCACTGACGAAACTAGTCTTGCAGAACTGTTCTTTGTACAAGAGATGAAGCTTTCATCTTTGAATTGTGAGCTCCTATATGGCTTAAAGTTAAACCATTAAAATGTCCCTTCAACAAATCAGTCAGAAACAGAATAATCTCTAAAATT